>NW_017677832.1:0-1916 GCF_001879085.1 Nicotiana attenuata
GAAATATCGCCACCTCACGTCTTGTAATCAGCTGAAATATCGCCAAACTTTACTTAAATTTCTGACGGCTGAAATATCGCCATTTTACTTTTTTGCACCGGCTGAAATATCGCCATTTTATTTCATATCGGCTGAAATATCGCCAAACTTTATTTCAATCTTCTGTCGGCTGAAACATCGCCAGTTTTATTTTCACATCGGCTGAAACATCGCCTGTTTTGTTTAAATCTTCTGTCGGTTGAAACATCGCCATTTACGTTTTTGCATCGGCTGAAATACCGCCAAACCTTATTTCAATCTTCTGTCGGCTGAAACATCGCCAGGTTTATTTTCACATCGGCTGAAACATCGCCGGTTTTGTTTAAATCTTCTGTCTGCTGAAACATCGCCATTTACGTTTTTGCATCGGCTGAAATACCGCCAAACCTTGCATTTCATGGGCTGAAATATCGCCAAATTGTCCAAAGGTGTCATCGTTCGGAGCCATCATCCTCATAGCCCGAGAACACCATGTCATGGCCCGAGGACCCCACTTTATATCTTGCACATCATTATTCAAAGGCATCATGGTTCGGAGGCACCATTATCATGGCTCGAGAACATCATTTCATAGCCTGCGAATCCTTAATTTTGCGCTTCATGGCCCAGGACATCATGGTCCGAGGACGTCATCCTAACCGTCCGAGGACAGCATTCATGGTCCGACGGGAACTTGCATCATGTTTTAGTTTATGCACAATATACGCCTATATTGCTCACTTGCAGGTACACCGGCTAACAATGGCCGTCTCAGCAGGAGCAGTCCCGCTCCGGTTCTCGCAGCTGATCAGCTTCCCAAATACCTTTTGCCTCTCCAAAAGCATCGCGTTCGTCCTTTCGAATCTCCATCGGCATGTTCCGTCAATGGTTCCTGAACTACATACGGCCTGATTCCTGTAAAACCAGGGATATGTAGGCAGCTCAGAAACCAGAGCTCGGTCAAATTCTTTGAAAATCGCCACTTCCGGTCAAAAATGGCCATCATATCTTTACCTGACAGCTCTTTCATCCTTCCCGTATAAAGAGGGGCAACTGTTGATACCCAATTTTTCCTTAAGTATTTTTATGTACTCAAAATATCCTCAAAATAGCATATGCATGCATATATAAGCATTCCCAAGAGTTTTGGTATTTTTCCTTATTTTTAAATCAATTTATTGTCTATTTTAACAGTACAAAATCCAATAATTATTCCCAAATTTATCATTTTTTTGAATAACTTATTTTATTCTCATATTTACACCAAATATAACTAAGGTAATTTTTTGTATATTTTTACAAATTTGTTTGGTATTTTTAAAGCTAATTGCATATAAAGGCAATTATAGCCTATTTTACGATTAATAGTGTTTTATAATTGTAAAATTAGTTCTAATATTTTTAAATTAATACATATGTATTATTAATTGGTTCAGCATCTTCAATTTTCTTTTAAAATCATTCACTATTTTGATAAAATAAAAAGGGAAAAACTGGCTATTTAAAATGTAGTCCCATTTCGTTTCAATTGCAGCGCCAATTCCATTTCAATTTTAGCCTTAATTTTGGCCCAATCCGCCCCCAAATCAAAACGACCCAATTTGATTTCTCACCCGACCCCTGACCCAATTGCTAAACCCGCCCGGGGTTCTTTTAAATCCAGGCCGTTGATCCTTTTGATCAACGGCCACAAATGATTCTTTCCTTTTTAATTCCACATGACCTAACCCTAATCCCCATTTCTCTTCGACAGCCGCCTTCGAATTCTCTTCTCTCTCAAACGCTCTCAAACACTCAAACCCTAATCGCCTCCCTCGTCTTCTCCGACCATTATCTCGCCGGAGTCCATGGATTTTCAGGCCATGGACGACCTGTGCTCACCTTCTTTCACCCCTAAC
>NW_017677832.1:6490-21858 GCF_001879085.1 Nicotiana attenuata
CCGAGACAAACATTGATGTACTTCTATTCAGACTTGTTTTTAGCACTCTTTAGTAGTTCGTGAGTTAGTGACACCGGATCTGGGTAGAGTTGTATTTAAACTTCCGCATTTAGTTTTCAGTTATCTAAGTCTTTAAGACTTCCGCTTTTAATTAAATGACTCGTTTTATTTATATCGTTGAGATGTTATCAAAAAATGTTTTAATACTTGGCTTGCCTAGCTCCGACAGTAGGCGCCATCACGACTCCCGATGGTGGAAAATCCGGGTCGTGACAACGGACCAAGTCAAAATCCCCCAACGGTGCTCTACCCCACGCTCGATATCCGGCGTGCAAGTCACCTCAATATAGCACTACGGTGTGCAATCCGGGATTTCAAACCCTCAGGATATCATTTACAATCATTACTCACCTCGAACCGGCGAAATCTCTAGCTCGCGACGCATTTGCCTCTCAAATCGGCCTCCACGCGCGTCGAATCTATCCAAAATCAGAGCGAATACATCACAATAGGCTAAGGGAACAATACCCAATCGAAAACAATCAAAAAATATCAAAAATCTCGAAATTAGCAAAACCCGAGCCCTGGGCACACTTCTCGAAACTCAGAAATTTTGATATCAATACGTTCCTTATCTCCTCACGAGTTCATACATACCAAAAGTTCTCAAATCCGACCCCAATTGGTCCTTCAAATCCCCAAATCAAATTTTAAAATCCCAAGCCCTAATTTCTTCCATTTTTGCTTAAGTTCCATGAATTTCTAGGTGGATTTCACAATAAAAACGAGTTTTAAGACCAAAATTCTTACCTCAAGTTGTTTCCCCTCGAATCCCTCTTTAATCTCCGCCAAGAAGCTCTCAAGATGATCAACCATGGAGGAAAAATGACCCAAAATCGCGGATGAAATAAAATTATAACATTCTGCCCAGCACTGTTCCTCCTTCATCGCGATCGCGACCCAAGTCTCGCGATCGCGAAGCACTAAATTTCCATCTCTCAAATTAACACTATGCGAACGTGATGATACTGCTGCGAACGCGATGCTTACTCCCAGGACCTTCCGCGAACGCAATGTTATAGACGTGAACGCGAAGCATAATGACTCAGGGGCCCAACTTCCTTCTACGCGAACGCGGGATCCAAACCGCGAACGCGAAGCTCTGGAACTTTACCTTCCGCGAACGCGGACCTACCTTCGCGAACGCGAAGGCCAAATATCGCCTGCAACTGCTGCTGCATTTTCTGCATATTTTTCCAAGTTAAAACTTCCCGTTAGCCATCCGAAATCACCCCGAGGCCCCCGGGACCTCAACCAAAAGCACGACACATCCTAAAACATCATTCGAACTTGTTCCAATCATCAAAACACATCAAGCAACACTAAAATCATCAATTCTCACCGAATTCAAGCCTGAGTTCTTCAAAAACTTCCGAAACACGCATTTGATCAAAAACCCAACCAAAACACCTCCGAATAACCTAAAATTTTGCACACACATCCCAAATCACATAACGAAGCTACAGCAGCTCTCGGAATTCCATTCCGACCCTTGGATCAAAATCTCGCCTATCGACCGGAAATCGCCAAAATACTAACTTCGCCAATTCAAGCCAAATTCTACACCGGACCTCCAAAATCACTTCCGATCACGCTCCTAAGTCATAAATCACCCAATGAAGCTAACCAAATCATAAAAACTCCGATCCGAGCTCGTATTCAAATAAGTCAACCATTGGTCAAACCTTTCAAATTCCAAGCTTTCAACTGAAGCTGTTCTTTCAAATTCATTCCAAATTTCCCTGAAAACCAAAACCAACGATCTATATTACTCACAATACATAACACGGGGCAAGTCATGCCCGAAAACTGGTGATCGAAGTGCAAAAGCTCAAAATGACCGGTCGGGTCGTTACATCCTCCCCCACTTAAACACATGTTTGTCCTCGAACATACCCAGAGTTGTTCTAGAAGCCAACCGGTAACTGAATAACTTTACCATGCATATACACGGGGGTGATCCCACGTCACCCTATCTCATATAGGTCTGATAACAAATTTTAACTGAAATCACACAATCCAGCCTAGCCCATAAATCATAGAACCACATTGCGCTTTCCGAAATCATACACAAGATCAGAACCTCACATCTATATTCAGAATAAGCCCGAACCAGCTGTAATAACCCATACCTGTAACCTTAGGTGCAATTATATGATATACCACATAACTCTAACACTCGAAACGATAACTTCTATTCATAGCAGCTGCACACAACACCCGAATACCGGTAGAAAACCTCTTATCGACTAGGGTCTTATTCCAACTCTTCTATATACTGCTAATGATACATGAAACATGCAATAAACCGTAACCATATCTCAGGTCAACCATTCATGAAGTCACTTCCCATTTGGCTAATACCACAGCAGATTTCCGAGCCGAACCTCGATATTATCCTTCCAACAAACTGAAATCAAATCCGTTCGTATTCATTAATGACCCCAACGATCACCTCGAATCCAACACACCTCTCTGGTGACATGACACATCAATACAGGCCTAAGCCACAACTTACATAATTCGCGCACCAATAAGAAACGGTCTGAATATCCTCAAATCATGAAAATGACCCCAGACGAAAGAGCTGTATCTCAAGCTCATCAGTACCATCACAACACGAAGCTGAGACCCCGTCTCACATCATAGAAATAGAACACATGAATCTACCCCGAAAGGTCATATTTCCACGTAGCCTCGCTACCATGCGCGATCCCATCCAAGAACTGTTACACATGAAACACCTCAAGTCACTATGCTCAAAAATCGACAGCCACGCACAATTTGATGTCTGGAACCAAAGCAAATCATTACACCCACGGTGCAACAAATAACATATGCCACGCAACCGATAGGACACAACCGATACGCCGTTCACCAAGCATCGCTCAATTACTCTTCCCGCTCGAATTCCACTAAGAGACCCCAATTGAACCGCACCATATGTGCCTATAACCAACAAATCCTAGCATCTCGCAACACAGAAAGGTAACTCATAGATCTTCCCAGATCACTGATAATCTCAACAACGTTCGAATCAATACCTCCCTCAACAATGCCATTCGGAGCCAACCAAGCCGACTCAAGATAGAACACTCACTCACAAGACCCCAAATAAGAAAGGCAATCCTTACCAGCTGTCCGCTAGGCCTTCGAAATATAAAAATCCCCAATAGGACATAATCCGGCAAACATCGCCACTCAATCCGTGGCATTTCCCGACATAGCCATCCACGCCATCTTATCGCAATAGCCCAGAATAACACAGCACGGAACAACCAGTCCACACCCCAATATCATATCCAAAACCTAACATACCAAGCAAAGAAAGATCCACTCGGGCCTCCAAATCTCGGTAGTCACTAAACAGTGCTGATACATACGATCTACAATCACAACATAGCCTGAATATGAGAAATTCCGTCTCCACGTCCATACGGCACATGAATCACCATATCCTATCCCAAATTTTGCCGTCCAAATATATGCCACACCTCTAATACCCAATCATTCCACGTTAGATACTCTCAAATTCCCCTGTGCCCCTAAACAATCCTGAATATCACCAGTCGATCTAAAAGAAGGTGCCGCAATACTACCGAAGTGCTATCAACTTAATCACATTACCCTTTTTCTGAAACCTATACTCTCGTCAAATCACTTCCAAATAACAATACCATTTCCTTAATCATCTGAGGCTGCCCACTGCCTAAGAGTATTATGAACTTCCTTTCAGAACTGAACTGAAACCTCATACACGCGAATATCGATCCTCCACAATATACCGCATATGCCACACCATCCAAGGATAACAGGAAAACTTTTATCTCCCTTCCGATCCACAGACATCTACGCACTCAACTAGTCAAGAACTCCCATTGATCCCATCTAGAAGAAAAATCATTACACATCCCATACCTCTCATATTCGTAGAAAGTGCATCGCTCCAGCCACGGTAGAATCAACAAGAACTCTCCCAATTTCATTTGCACAATTTAAACTGCCAGGACTGAATCCTTCTAACTAGACCAAGCTAAGCAAGCCATCAAAGCCCATGAGCATTGTTGCAAAATACCTGTAAGAACCCATTACCTCGAACACATACAAAGAATTGATCATGTCCTTACCATACGGATTCGGTCTACTATCAAACCGTTTCATCTATTTGAATTTCCTTCTGATTCATTTTCAACTTGATGCTCCCTCTTGCTGTAGTACCACAATCTCTCAATCCCAGGCTCACTACACGAGACCCAAGCACAGACCACACTGTCTAGGACCCATAAGCCGCTGAATACTCTCTCAAATATTACCAGAAACATCATGCTCCCGAATACCTTAATCTAAGGAACCTCCTGCTAATCCAAATCCGTTACCTTTACTTTCCTGATACTGATACATAGAACCCCATAATTAACATAGAAATACCACAAATCTGAACCTCTTCCAATGAGAACACAGTTTTCTGCCACACATGCAACTTTAAAATACCCGATTGTTTCCTGCAGAATCTTGAACACATTAGAACCATTCTCGAAAGTCATTCACTCTTATTCAAACTACAAATTTCCTGACCTAACGAACAGAACCACCCGTGCCTCATTGGTACTCCGATACCGCAAAATGAAATCCTCATCCCAATACCACCAAGCAACTTCCTGCTCTATGCGCCGAGCATTCTTTACCAACAACACACTAGACATTCCGTGATTCTCATACCCTATGAAGCGTAATATAACCTTTGTCAAAATTTTTCTTTACTCTAGCCATAGCTAATTCACTCGCATGCCCCAGACTAGAACCAACATAGCACCTAACCGTGCAATCAACTGCTCACAGCAGACTCCCCCACTTGGCTCGAAGCCATAGATCAAGATACGCTCAATAACTCTTAACACTTTTACTCTGTTGATGCCACAATACCATAGCGAGATTAAACTCAAATCATTTATAAGTTTGTGCAAACACAGATCATCTAGTACTATAAATCTTCTACAAATCTCGCATTCATCCCCGCAACAGTCAAGCCCACTCTCTTAAGTGACCCGAAGTTTCAAATTTCAACATGTACCCTTCAATTACACATGAGATCTTCTAACATACACATAAGGATCACACCACTTCAGCACACTCCGCGGGAGATAACCCACCTGCTTCGCCTCAATATAACATTTCCGTTTACCTTCCACTGTCATACACATTACACAGCCACTTAGTCTTCCTGAGTCTAAACTCATACCGCAACATAAAATTTACTTCACTTCCAACTAGGAGACACGAAAAGATTCTTCACGCGCCCATAACTCGGAGCTACACATCCAATCACAATGGAAATCATACACTTAATAGTTCATCTATCATCCCGCAGACCTTCCTCGTCACTTCCAAGTTACATAGATACATCCCGCAGTACTAACATACTCATCACGTAGCTAACCAGCCGTCACTCCCACTAATAGGGACAATACCGAACATATAAGTTCAGAACACTTGCTCACACAATCAGCACCTCGGCGCTCAAGCCATAGGCAAAGATTCGGCCTCAAGTCCTCCAAATTGGTCCAACATCAAACTCACGGAGATCACCTCTCGCCCCTTGATCGGGGAATCACAAGCCATCAGGGCACATCTGATACTGAGCGCTCATGCGCACATACGAACGCGTGGGAGGAATTTCAAGAGTTTCTTTTCAAGCTGAATCAAGGACGCACGATAAGAATTCAAGAATGTGAAGTTTTCCTAAAGGTTCTGCAGCCTCTCGAGGATAAATACAGACGTCTCCGTACCGATCCACGAGACTCTACTAAACCTGCTCATGACTCGTGAGACCTAGTAACCTAGGCTCTGATACCAACTTGTCACGATCCAAACCCCGCACTGGTCATGATGGCGCCTCTCCTGAAGACGAGGCCAGCCAACTAACCCAACTCGTCTTTTCAAAAATAGTTAAACATGAATAAACAGCTTAAATATGACTTAATAGTATTAATTAGCGAAAAGTCAACCCAACACAGCCCTAATCGGGGTGTCACAAGTCACGAGCATCTATCAGAATGTAAATCCACTACAGGGTCTAAAATGTACAAAACCGGAATGGTGAACAAAAGAGAGACATGGTGTTGCGAACGCTGACAGTCACCTCCTTAACTCATATAACTCTGCCTCTGATCGACCCCAAACCCGCTACCGGGTGAATAGATACCTGCATCTGCACACGGGGTGCAGGGAGTAAAGTGAGTACTCCAACTCAGTGAGTAATTAAGGTAAATAACAACTGAGCAGTAAGAAATCACGTAAAGCAACCAACGTGCTGTATAGAAGCAGGGTACAATCCTTGAGAAAACAGTGAAGCTGTGAAATCTTTGGAGATCTCTTGGCTCAGTTTAAAACTCTTTTTAAAATGATCTTTCCAACAGTTAAGAAATGATTTCAAAACAGTTAGTGTCGATAAGCACAGAAAAACCGCCCTTCGGGCACAAATATCACAGTATAACAAGTAAAAAGGCAAGTAAATATGCAAGATGAGCACATAAAAGTTCGCCCCTCGGGCAATATCTCAAAATAGTACCAGCCCCTCGGGCTCACTCTCAGAACACTCTCAGAATAGTATCATATAGTAACCGATGCGGCGTGCAGTCCGATCCACATCTCGCTGCGGCGTGCAGCCCGATCCATATATCGTTGACAGCGCTCACTGGGGGTGTGCAGACTCCGAGAGGGCCCCCTTACAGCCCAAGCGCAATATCAAGCCACCTCGTGGCATATAACATAAGGCCTGAAAGCCTTCTCACATCACACAAAAGGCCTGAAAGCCTTCTCACCTCACACATAAGGCCTGAAAGCCTCCTCACATCACACTCGAGGCCTGAAAGCCTCCTCACATCACACTCGAGGCCTGAAAGCCTCCTCACATCACACTCGAGGACTGAAAGCCTCCTCACATCACACACAAGGCCTGAAAGCCTTCTCACCTCACACATAAGGCCTGAAAGCCTCCTCACATCACACTCGAGGCCTGAAAGCCTCCTCACATCACACTCGAGGCCTGAAAGCCTCCTCACGTCACTCAACATATCCTCACATACGGCCCTCGGCCTCACTCAGTCCAGAAAACATCATAAACCCCTCGGGCATCAATAAAATAGTAGTGCCCAGCTCAAACAACAGTGGAAATATCATTTAAGTCTCAAAGTTCAATTAAAACGGCTGAGTTTGTAAAACAGTATAATCAACAGGACTGAGTTCAAGTAGTGTATCAAAATAGTGAGGAAACAGTGACAAAAATCCCCGAAGGGTTCAGATAATTGGCACGAAGCCCAAATATGGCAATCAGCCCAAATCATGATAATAATAAATAAGTTTCAGTCAAATACGCGGTAAAATCATCAATCGGGACGGACCAAGTCACAATCCCCCAATGGTGCTCTACCCCACGCTCGATATCCGGCGTGCAAGTCACCTCAATATAGCACTACGGTGTGCAATCCGGGGTTTCAAACCCTCAGGATATCATTTACAATCATTACTCACCTCGAACCGGCGAAATCTCTAGCTCGCGACGCATTTGCCTCTCAAATCGGCCTCCACGCGCGTCGAATCTATCCAAAATTAGAGCGAATACATCACAATAGGCTAAGGGAACAATACCCAATCGAAAATAATCAAAAAATATTAAAAATCTCGAAATTAGCAAAACCCGAGCCCCGGGCCCACTTCTCGAAACTCAGAAATTTTCACATCAATACGTTTCTTATCTCCTCACGAGTTCATACATACCAAAAGTTCTCAAATCCGACCCCAATTGGTCCTTCAAATCCCCAAATCAAATTTCAAAATCCCAAGCCCTAGTTTCTTCCATTTTTGCTTAAGTTCCATGAATTTCTAGGTGGATTTCACAATAAAAACGAGTTTTAAGACCAAAATTCTTACCTCAAGTCGTTTCCCCTCGAATCCCTCTTTAATCTCCACCAAGAAGCTCTCAAGATGATCAACCATGGAGGAAAAATGACCCAAAATCGCGGATGAAATGAAATTATAACATTCTGCCCAGCACTGTTCCTCCTTCATCGCGATCGCGACCCAAGTCTCGCGATCGCGAAGCACTAAATTTCCATATCTCAAATTAACACTATGCGAACGCGATGATGCTGCTGCGAACGCGATGCTTACTCCCAGGACCTTCCGCGAACGCAATGTTATAGACGCGAACGAGAAGCATAATGACTCAGGGGCCCAACTTCCTTCTACGCGAATGCGGGATCCAAACCGCGAACGCGAAGCTCTGGAACTTTACCTTCCGTGAACGCGGACCTACCTTCACGAACGCGAAGGCCAAATATGGCCTGCAACTGCTGCTGCATTTTCTGCATATTTTTCCAAGTTAAAACTTCCCGTTAGCCATCCGAAATCACCCCGAGGCCCCCGGGACCTCAACCAAAAGCACCAACACATCCTAAAATATCATTCAAACTTATTCCAATCATCAAAACACATCAAGCAACACTAAAATCATCAATTCTCACCGAATTCAAGCCCGAGTTCTTCAAAAACTTCCGAAACACGTATTTGATCAAAAACCCAACCAAAACACCTCCGAATGACCTAAATTTTTGCACACACATCCCAAATCACATAACGAAGCTGCAACAACTCTCGGAATTCCATTCCAACCGTCGGATCAAAATCTCGCCTATCGACTGGAAATCGCCAAAATACTAACTTCGCAAATTCAAGCCAAATTCTACACCGGACCTCCAAAATCACTTCCGATCACGCTCCTAAGTCATAAATCACCCAACGAAGCTAACCAAATCATAAAAACTCCGATCCGAGCTCGTATTCAAATAAGTCAACCATTGGTCAAACCTTTCAAATTCCAAGCTTTCAACTGAAATTGTTCTTTCAAATTCATTCCAAATTTTCCTGAAAACCAAAACCAACGATCTACATTAGTCACATTACATAACACGGGGCAAGTCATGCCCGAGAACTGGCGATCGAAGTGCAAAAGCTCAAAACGACCGGTCGGGTCGTTATAATATTATTTAACTTGTCAACTTTTTTTTGTAAACCACAAATTTTATGCCAATTAGGCAAGCAATGACTAATATGTATGAATAGAATAAATATTAAAAAAAGGTTAAATAGTTAAATTGGCCTGTAATTGAAGTAAACTGGTACTTAAAAAAGTTTCAATTTTTGAGCTCAACGATTAGGAAAAAACTCGTAGATGAACTTCAACAAAGACTACTTTTAAAACATAATAAATTTGTATCCATGCGCAAAGAAATTTTACTTTTTAGTAAAATTAATATTCCTTAAAATATTTATGATAAAAATGTGAAATACCATGTTGATTCTATAATAATTATTTTTTATGGATAAGAAAAAATATTTACCTACACCGATGAAACTATCAAAAAGGCTAGATGCAAGGACGCCAATTGCTCTACTCTGAAATAAAATAATGTTAGATCTTGTAATATGTATAATACGATCATAAAGAGTTAATCAAGATTATTTTTTCTTACAAAATATGAGCACCTTAAGCCGGCATAACAATTAGTAATTATTAATAAATTTTAAAATACAAGGTAACAATTAATCTTGAATTGATATAGTTAGAATATCTAACTGATTTTTTATTACGGAATGCAATGCTCCAAACTTACACAAAATTTGTAAATGGGTCAATTTTGATTGTATATGAGATATTGTAAATAAAAATCACAATTAATAACTTTTTAATTTACAATTGTCTATCAAAAACACATGAACGATTTGATGGATTATAATAAGCAGCGGAAGCAATCCCAGTATCTTATTCACGTGCAATCTAAACAACTAGCACATATGGAGATTTTCGGATTACCTCTTGAAGCGTAAACATAGCAAATCTATGTCGTTCTCCAGTTCCTCAGTTGAAAACGCACCAGCAGATTTCCACAGTCTTCTACTGTGTTACCCAAACAATAACCGAAAATAGAGAATTTTGGGTGGGCAAAATTCTAGCAGAAACCGCAGTAAGAATAGTAAAAAAAACGTCCAGCCCCTATATCCATATATATAGCTGCGTTTTTTAGGTCAAAACCATTTTCAAAACCTGTTAGGTTTCCTTCTCCCACTAAGGGACGGTTTTCACGTTTTCTTTCCCACTAAGTAACAGTTTCCACTATTTCCTATTATTTAGGCATAGTAGGGACCACAAAATTTAATTAACAAGGCTTCCTATTATGTTATTAATTTCGAAATTCTGAAATTAATTTCCATCATAATAAACTACGAATTATTCCACTAAAAATTCGTAATTGCACTGAGTTTCCATTCCTTTGCTAAGTTCCTGTAAAACGAGTTTACTTCTAGGAACATGGTTCATCAAATAGTCCTCTTCTAGAAACTTGGCATTTGTGCTAACAATTACCTTTTTCTCTTTAGGACAATAGAATAAACCACCTTTCGTCCCTTTTGGATAACCTATAAACACGCATACATCCGTTCTTGCCTCCAATTTATCCTTTTTCCCCTTTAGCACATGTGCCGGACAACCCCAAACTCGAATATGCCGCAGACTAGGCTTGCGCCCAGTCCACAATTCTGTAGGGGTCAAGGGTACTGACTTTGAAGGAACTAAGTTCAGAACGTAATTCGCCGTTTCTAAGGCATGTCCCCAAAAAGACGAAGGCAAATCGGAATAACTCATCATTAATCTAACCATTTCCATAAGAGTCCTGTTTCTTCTTTCAGCTACACCATTTTGTTGTGGAGTTCCAGGTGCAGATAATTGAGATGTAATTCCACATTCTGATAAATAACCAATGAAGTCCGTAGAGAGGTACTCCCCACCACGATCAGATCGTAGTGTCTTGATATGTTTATTATGTCGCTTTTCAGTCTCAGTCTTGAATTCTTTGAACTTTTCAAAACATTCAGACTTTCGACGCAACAAATAAATATATCCATATTTTGAGTAATCATCTGTGAAAGTCATAAAATATTCAAAACCACCTCTTGCTTGGACATTCATTGGACCAGACAAATCAGAATGAATTAACTCTAATTTATCACTTGCCCGATTTCCTTTTGAGGGGAAATTTCGTTTTGTTATTTTTCCTTCTAAACAAGATTCACAAGTTGGTAGTGCCTCCACTTTCAATGAACTTAAAGGTCCATCCTTGACCAACCTGAAAATTCTGTTTAGATTTATATGACCCAAACGCAAGTGCCATAAATATGTTTCACTCAATTCAGAAGAACGTTTTCTCTTACTTGGTAAATCAACATTATTCAGTTCTTTAGGTGGTAACGGTTTAGGAATAGAGTCAACTATAAAAAGACCATTAATCAATGTAGCCGAAGAGAGATAACGCTTATTATGAGTAATAACACATTTATCAATGTCATGACAATTAAAATCATAACCATCTCTCATAGCGCTAGAAACCGAAATTAAATTCCTTCTAACGGAAGGTACATATAATGCGTCTTTTAAAGCTAAAACTCTACCACTACCAAACGAAATACTAATATTTCCTAATGCTAAAGATGGGGCTGCTGAACCGTCTGCTTGATAAACATTGATTTCTCTTCTACTTAGCCGTCGCGTTACCTGAAACCCCTGCAAATAAGTGCAGATATGATTAGTGGCTCCCGAATCTACACACCATGACATGGTAGAAACAGCCGCTAAAAATGTTTCAACGACAAGTAGATGTAAATCACCTGGTTTATTTTTCAGCTTGGCCAGATAAGTTGGACACTGCTTCTTATGATGCCCGGGCTGCTTGCAGTGATAACACTTGCCCTTAGCCTTTTTCACACCAGCAGTTGCGCCACCAACAGAGGGTTTTTGAGCCTTTTTCTTTTTCTGCCCGCCTCTCCCCTTAGAAGAATAACCTGCCTCAAAATTCAATGCCACGGGAGGAGCTTGGGACTTGATAATAGTCTCTGTCGACTACAGCTCATTCAGCAATTTCGCAAGGGACAAATCCATTTTGTTCATATTATAATTCAGGCAAAACTGCTGAAAACTGTCATGCAAAGTCTGCAGGATCATTTCAACATGCGTGTCCTTATCAATGTTAGCTCCAAGGACCTCCAGTTCATTCAGAAGACTCATCATCTTCAGAACATGGTCCCTGACCGATGAACCTTCAACCATTTTGGTATTCAGAAGGGCTTTCATGGCAGTCTGCTTAGCCGCACGATTCTGATCTCCGAACATTTCTTTGAGATTTTCCAGAATGTCATAAGCAGACTCCATCGACTGATGCTGATGTTGCAGAACATTCGACATGGAGGCCAAAATGTAACACCGCGCCATCTCATCAGCCTTAATCCATTTCTGGTAAGCCTTTTGTTCATCATCTGTGGCATCATCTCCAGGTTTTTCTGGACACACCTCAGCGAGCACAAATTTGTACTCTTCAGCAATTAGAACAATATCCAAATTTCGTTTCCAATCAACATATTCTGGACCCTCAAGTGTGTTTTGAGTAAGAATGGTCATACTCAGATGGAGAGTAAACTGTTAATTTAAGCCAAGTGAATATCAACATTCAACATATATTAGTCCCATTGAACCAACATGCATACTTAGATGGAGAGTAAATACAAATAATCAATGATTAGTATAACACAGTGATTATTCATAATATTTTTATCCGATATGGAAAAAGACCTACGTCAATGTGTAAAAATATTATATCACTGATTTTTACCCCGGGGACCAAGGGAATTGATCCCCACAATTACTAGGAATTAAAAACAACAAAAAAAATTTCAGAATTTTAGAAAAACAGCAAAAACACCATCTAAACGACCCCGAAAGCCTAAAAAACGACTTAGGTCATGAATCCATGAGTATTGCTCACTGGGCCGTTTCGCATGGACCTGCCAAGTTTCAGGTCAATCGGAGTCCGTCAACTTTTTGACCTCCGATTTTCTGCCCTAATTCGGCAAAACTTGTTTTTCCGTTTTACATGATAAAATTTAACTTTCTGATTATTCTAACTCAACCTCACCAATATTAAAAGGATAAATCAAGTTTTCAGAATAATCAATACAACCCATAACAGATAATCACGCCAAAACAGAGCAGGTTTTTAGAAAAACAAGCTTTGCATGATTATATTTAATCTTGTGCTACAATCATTCCCATAATCAAGATAAATTATATTTAATCTTGTGCTACAATCATTCCGATGATTTGTCCAATTCCATCATTAGATTGTGAACATTAACTTTTATGTCTTACAAGAACCGATGATTTAATCTTTCGTGTATAAGCTAAACTCTATACACTAAATCATCTACTATGTAAGCAATGGACACACAAACCAACACATGATCTATTTAAAATGAAACTTTATTGAATTTAAACAAGTAAATAAATAATTGGTCATAAAGAATACTATAACAATACGCATGGCTTATAGTATATTCTAACACGATTATTATTACATAACTTCAAGAACATACTAATGGTTAAAAAGCTTAAATCAAATTAAGCAAACTTACCTCCAAAGACAACGACATTGTGAAGAGTTTATGATAGGCAATTGCTAATCAATACTTGCTAAATTCGTAAGAGGAAAATTCAATAGTCGAATTCTTCTACGAACCCACGAAATTTGAAGAGCTTCTTCCGACAGCCAAATGTTTGATACCTATAATAATTAAGATGAAAATAAAAGTTGTTAAGAACAGAAAGATACATAACGAAAATAAAAGGCTACTAGCAAAAGATTTGTAGCCTAAGGCAGTTTTGGTAAAAGGATCGCAAACTTAAACAAAGAAAGACACAACTTCCTACCTAAACAAAGAAAAGCAATATCCCACAAAAAAGGCAATAAATAATTATTTTTGATTTTTTCTTGCTTGGCGTAATTTATATGTACGTAGAATAATGGAAAAAATTTATAAACGAATTATTTGAATTGTATACGATAAATTTAATTGATTTTGATGTCCTAAATATTAGAAATTATTTTGTGTTGTTGTTCAAATAAGGAAAAATTTTATAAGTAAAGTTTTAGTTGACTTTAAATGCTAATGCTAAATATTAGGAGAATAAATAAATGACTATTTTGTCTAATGTGAACTCTATTTTAAAAGGGTAAAAAAGACGAACGACATTTCGCTAAGGGCCTTCGTGCTTTTAATATAACTAGGCTCTATGTTCGTGCGATGCACGAAATATCTGTCATGGGCGGCTTTCCAGCCATGCCCCATGACCCCTTGGGCGCGCCCCGTGGCGTCCTAGCAAACCTCCCAATGCCTAGCGCCACGGACGGTCCCGTGGTCTTGGCCGCGCCAAGTGACAAGCGCGCAGGTGCCTCTGTCGCCCCACCGATATCCCTCGCGAGCGCCAAGCCGCAGGCAGAAGCCAACAGCGCCGCACGCGCAGACAACGCCGCGCGCGCAGACCGTGATGCCAAAGACACTGCTGCTGACAACGGACCTGCTACTGCCTTATAGAAAACTAAGTCATTTTCATTGTAAATATAGAGTAGTTTTATTTCATGTACTTCCATTATGTTTCTCTAGCTTAGTTAAGTCTAGTCTTGTAACTTTGGATTATTTTTTAAGTACTATTAGGGGGGATCAAGCAATCAAAACTTTCTAGCAAGCAAGCAATTCTCTGTACTGGTGTCTCTCCCCCTCGACACCGCGTTGCTTTTCTGTAATAGCTTTCATTAATGCAATCAAGCTTTCTTTCATTCTGAATTCTCATTTCTGTTCTCTCAATTGCTCTTGACATTGGTTTTCCCGTACGGCACTGACAATCTCGTCTAGCGTACGGAGGGGACCTCAGTTGGCGAACAGCAACTGCACTGACATCAGTTGCCTAGCCTTACGTCGCCCTTCCAAGGAATCTCAGGAAGGCGCCGCGTGACAGTTGGTATCAGAGCCTAGGTTCGACATCGGACGAGGGAACGTATTGACATACCACCATTTCTGACCATGGTGAATCATGGGGACCGCATTGTGGCCCTCGAAGGGACGGTTGAGGTAGTGCGGCCTATTATGGATACGGTGCCTGAACTAAGAACCAGCCTCATGCAAAGGTTGGACGACCTGGACCACAGGGTGCTTCAGGTCGAAGTTGACGTTGAAAACATCAGTCGCGACTCCGATGGAGACCGGCAGACGGCAGCCACAGAGGAAGCCGAAATCTTTGAGAAATTCGAGGGGCTCCAACAGGAGCGCACCGAGGATTTAGCCCACAGGGCACAAGAGGCAGAAAAGGTGACTGTCATGCAACAAACCATTGACAAATTGACAGACCAACTCAATGTTGTCAACGCTGC
>NW_017677832.1:24145-26754 GCF_001879085.1 Nicotiana attenuata
CGTTGAGAACATCTCGGCCTTGCAGTTGAAGAAGGGGGTCAAAAGGAATGAACCTACGTTCCTGGCAACCCTCTGCATTGAAGATATAGAACGCTCCTCGGGTCCCATTCCTGAACCCGTGAAGGAGTTACTACTGGAGTTTGAAGATGTCATGCCACAAGACACGCCAAAGCGGCTCCCGCCTAGGCGCACTGTGGACCATGAAATTAAGTTGGTGCCGAGCGCGAAGCCACCTGCCCGAGCGCCTTACAGAATGTCACAACCCGAACTCACCGAGCTTCGGAGACAATTGACGGAAATGCTAGATACAGGGATCATTGTACCCTCCAAGTCCCTATATGGGTCCCCTGTTCTATTCCAAAAGAAACATGATGGCAGCCTGCGACTCTGTGTGGATTATCGAGCTCTAAATAAAATCACCGTGAAGAACAAGTACCCCATTCCCCTAATGGCGGACTTGTTTGATAGACTGGGTGCTGCTACGGTGTTCACCAAGATAGATCTGAAGACAGGTTATTGGCAAGTTCGGATTGCAGAGGGTGATGAACACAAGACGACTTGTGTGACAAGATATGGGTCGTACGACTTCCTGGTCATGCCATTCGGCTTGACCAACGCCCTGCTACGTTTTGCACTCTCATGAACCAAGTCTTCCGAGAGTACATCGACGAATTTGTGGTGGTCTACTTAGATGACATTGTGGTATATAGCCAGACATTGGAAGAACACCTGGTACACCTGCGGAAGGTCCTAGCACGGTTGCGAGAACATGAACTATATGTAAAGCTGTCCAAGTGCTCCTTTGCTCAGAAGCAAATTGATTTCCTCGGACATGTCATCGAGGAAGGACGCATCAAGATGGACCAGCAGAAAATCCAGGCCATCACAGATTGGCCGACACCTAAGGATGTCCACGCCTTGAGGGCGTTCCTTGGCCTATGCAACTTCTACAGGCGGTTTGTGAAGAACTACTCGCTTATCGCAGTGCCATTGACAGAACTCCTCAAAAAGGTCACACATTGGGATTGGGGACCAAGGAGAGCATAGGCCTTCAACGCATTAAAAGCGGTTATGTCTAGTAGTCCCGTCTTGGCCCTTCCTGATTTGGCCAAGCCGTTCGAGGTACAAACAGATGCTTCTGACTATGCACTCGGTGGAGTCCTGCTACAAGAAGGGCACCCTGTAGCGTACGAGAGTCGGAAGCTGAAGGATGCAGAGCGGCGCTATGCCGCCCATGAGAAAGAATTATTGGCTGTCGTCCACTGCTTGCGCCTCTGGAGGCACTATCTGCTGGGAACCCCGTTCGTGGTCAAGACAGACAACACAGCTGTTAGCCATTTCATGACTCAGTCGAAGCTGAATGGTCGACAGGCCAGGTGGCAGGAACTCCTAGCTGAATTCCACTTCAACTTGGAGTATCGCAGTGGAAAGACCAATCATGTTGCTGATGCGCTCAGTCGGAGAGCTGACCTAGCATCGGTGTGCCTACTCGCCACCCTAAGGGGGAGCGAGGTAGCCACATCCATCAAGGACCAAATACGGGATCTACTCATCAAGGATCCTGCTGCTCAGTATTTGGTTGATTTGGTAGGACAGGGCAAGACTCGCCAGTTCTACATGGAAGATGGGTTTCTGAAAGTAAAAGGGAACCGACTTTATGTTCCTAAAGGAGGAGATTTGCGGAGGACTCTTCTAACGGAATGTCATGATACTCTGTGGGCCGGCCATCCTGGTGAAGAACGCACCATGGCGTTACTTCGTCGTGCCTATTATTGGCCTCAAATGGCCGATGATGTCGCTCAGTATGTGAAGACTTGTCTAGTATGCCAGAAGAACAAGTCGGACCGCTTGACACAAGCGGGACTCTTGGAACCACTTGCTGTCCCAAAGAGACCTTGGGAAAGCGTTTCCCTGGATTTCATCACCGGATTGCCCAAGGTCGGAGATCTCACAACCATCTTAGTTGTGGTGGACCGATTCTCTAAGTATGTCACCTTTATTGCAGCCCCACAATATATATCAGCAGAAGATACAGCTCGACTCTTCTTCTCTCATGTCGTCAAATATTGGGGCCTGCCCAAAGACATTGTTAGTGACCGCGACTCACGCTTCACTAGCAACTTTTGGACCCAACTCTTCAAGTGCCTTGGGTCAAAATTGAGTCACAGCTCAAGTTTTCATCCGCAATCTGATGGCCAGACGGAGCGGTTCAATGGTATGTTGGAGGAATACCTCCGCCACTTTGTAACCGGATCGCAGAAGAATTGGGTGAAGCTTCTGGATGCTGCTCAACTGTGTTTCAATTCACAAAAGAGCTCTAGTACCAACAAAAGCGCTTTTGAAATTGTTACCGGACAGCAACCGCTACTCCCACACACTGTGAATGCACCAAACATGGCTAAATCTCCTCGAGCTGCCAGCTTCTCAAAAGAGTGGAGGCGGAATTTGGAGATAGTGCGGAGCTATCTTGTCAAAGCCCAAAAGCGGATGAAGAGGCATGCTGATCAGAATCGTCGCTTTGTTGAATATCAAGTAGGAGACAAAGTGATGGTCAAAATTCCAAAGCGGTACTATTTGCAGGGGTCCATGACCCTGCCTATGCAAAAAAG
>NW_017677833.1:0-23286 GCF_001879085.1 Nicotiana attenuata
CTTGAGGAGAGCGTTACTTATGTTTTCGTTTTTTAGACTCTTGTTTTGGAGGTGGAGAGGGGACGCCGTGAGCAAAAACGGGAGGTCCTCTATAAAAAGATGCTGAAAAAGTATCGAAGGTACCGCTCTAAGCACCGAGCGGTGGTTGAACGGGGGCAGTCCCAGTTGGACCGCAGGAGAGCCGAGCTGGAGGAGGCAGATAGCGAGCTGATGAAGGCGGTGGCTCGCAACAGCGAGTTGGAGGAGCTTCTCAGGACGAAGGAGGACGAGCTTGAGTTGAGCTGTGGGGTGGCGGCGGAGAACGTTGACCTGCAGGGGAGGGTGGCGGATCTAACCGCCGAGCTTGACGCCAGGATGGCGGAGAATAATGGACTTTCTCGGCCTTCCTCATCTCGTCCTTCGCCTGCTTGGAGTATGCGCCGTAATGCGCATGAAATGTGGGTTTTTGCGGAGGCCAAGCTCGACGTATATAGAGAGCTTCATACTGCGGGCCGGGCGACGGAGGAGGAAGTTCAGGCACGTCGAGACGAGGCTCGCGCTGCTCGTGAGGCTTGTGGTTATTACACCGAATCTCCTGAAGGGGAGGGGCCTGCTTCTGAAGACGTCAACCGGCTCGACTCCAGCTCCTGGTACAATGATGTTTACCTCCCAGGGGGCGGTGGGCAGTTATAAACTTGTACAATGTATATTTTTGTCTTGTATAGCATTTTGGAGCTCGTCCACGGGGGCGAATGTAAATATATTTTTGTTGTAATATAAATTTTATTTTTGTTGCTTCGTCCATTTGGTGCCTCCCCTTTGTTTTTCTATTATGATGTTTAGCCTTCGTAGAGATCGTTCTTATCGTTCGTCAAAGAGTCGTGACGTGGTTCGAACGAGGTCGAACCGATGTCGATGGCCTTGGCCATTAGGATGTTTCTTCGACTGTCGTCGAAGTAGTATCCGTCGTGGTTCGAATGAGGTCGAACCGATGTCGATGGCCTTGGCCATTAGGATGTTGCTTCGACTGTCGTCGAAGTAGTATCCGTCGTGGTTTGAATGAGGTCGAACCGATGTCGATGGTCTTGGGCATTAGGATGTTGCTTCGACTGTCGTCGAAGTAGTATCCGTCGTGGTTCGAACAAGGTCGAACTTGTCGACGCCCCCTTTTTCTCGCGAAATCGGGTTTACGACATTTGGGCGGACAACTCTATTCCCTTTTGGGATTTGGGTTTTTGGATTTGAAGAGTCGCCACCTAATGATTAAGTGCATTAGGACACTAAGAGTTTTTGAGTTGGAAAACCAAAGTTCGGGAAAGGGCTAGAAATTATCTCGAGGGGAAGGTGTTAGGCACCCCTCAAGATCCACTAGTGTGGTTCCCGGCCATGTCATATTGTGACTTTAAATGCAAACAACAAGTAGGCAAACAAATACAAAGGGGTTTTCACATAATAGTTGCAAGAGATTAACGAAGTTAAAGAAACTGAATTTGATAGAGGAAGCAGTTTTGAAATCTTGAATAAAGGAAGAAATTTTCATATAGTTGTAGCAAGTTAAAAGCAGTTTTTTTTTTTAAAAAGCTGAAGTTTGGCAAAAAAGTAGTTGGAATTCTGAAAATAAAACGTATATATAAGGGAAGGGGTCCTAGGTTTATACATAATATGGATCACTCAACACAACACCCGGTAACCGTTTATACACGTGGTGTTATCGCGTGGTCATCATATCCATATCTACCCGTTCCCACCCCGTTAAGGTATTAAACGCGGAATGGTCTCGTTTTACCTATTGCATGCTATTACCCGCCCCCATCTTATCAGTCCCGGAGGCACTTAGGACCACTAATCCTAAAGGGTAGGATATTAGGCTGATTGGTTTCAAAGGATAAAAATCTAAGGCGACATACAAAACATATACTGCATGTTGGGGGAAGCATGTAGACATATAAAGGCTCATATATACCTCCTCAAACAAAACACATAAATAGCATGACTTAAACACAATTAAGGTCTCAAAAGATAGGAGCAGTTAAAACTTGGTTTTGAAAATGAAGTAGTAGCAATAATAGCACGATTCTGGGCAGAGATGAGTAACCTAGTAAATAAAATCAGAAGCTCAATAAAAGTAAGTAGGTGCATCATTTCAAAATCGTTTTCAGCAGAGTTTTGTTTAAGAAAAAGCTGAGTGAACTTCAGAAAATCAACACAAGAATAGGAATGGCAGAGTTAAAACTTAAAGAAGTTGGTTGGTTTTAGGCTAATAGAAACACAATTGACCAGTTCTTATCGGACCTGAAGTTTGCCTAGGAGTCGTTACACATTGTCTGATTATTTATAAAGGAATGGACACGCCTATTTGATTCTGATTTATAAAGGTACGCGCGATAAGACATTTGCAGAAAACGTTTCAAACCACTTAGCCATATTTTAACAAAGTTATTAGCTAAACGTGAATTAACCACTGCAACTCGAACAAGTGAGAAGTCCTATGGGCAGGATATCTAATGCACATAAGAGTTCCTAAGAACATGATTTCTAATATGCCAATGCAGTAATGACAAGTTATTTGGCTTGTTGTTAATTATTGCTGGTTATTAACTGATCGCAGTTACATGATGAGCTAATGACAGTCTGGAAATAAAGAATCTAAAGCAGGATCTCTAATGAATGAGATGCATAGCCTATACATGTTATCTATTGCGCAGATAAGTAAATAAAATCCTACAAAGCATGTTTTCTACCCATTATTCATACTAAGCATGCATAACCCTCCCCCATATTCACTATTCAACCCCAATCGTCTGTTTACAAATTATTACAAACCAGTAGCATCTGAATTACAATACTAAAGAACAGAAAAATAAGAAGCTATGCTATAGGGAGCCTTCAATCAGGCCCAGTCTTCCAACCTCAACCCCTTCGAGTTCACAGCCTTTGCCATGGTCTAGGTGCGGCAAAGCTCCCTAGGGCCCCATTGGGTCCCTGGCCAATACCAACACCTACACATTTAAAAGAAAATGCGGGACATGTGCAGTGTGGAATACCAACCTTGTGTGTCAAAGTTCAGTGAGCACTCAGAGGCACTCAAAGCAATGCTCACACGAAGGGGGCAGAACCTATTTTCTAAGAATAGTGAAGTGCAGGAAGAAGTATTTAAAAGAAGAGTTTTAAGAAAACAAGGGGTTTGTTTAGAAAGAAACAACAGAAACAGTAGCATAAGATTGCATACAATGATCATGGGTAAAGGAAGCAAATAGATCACACAATGCTAAAAGGGATGCAGGTTTAATGAACAGGACTACATAGAATCAGGGGATTCAGGGGACTGGGAAGCAGCAAAGTTAGGCATGCTAATGTGTGACAACAGGACATAGGCATAGCAAATAAAATTAGGAGTAAACAAAGTCAGACTTAACATGTAAATCAGAAGACATGGTGAAGTGTTAAAGCAAAGAGTTAATCACACATTGCGCAAGAGAAGCATAAGTAGAAGAAAATTACAAAGATAATGAACTGAAACAAAATGAACACATTGGTGTGAGACTTGAAAAATTAATCAGGACATACCAGTAAAAGAGCAAAAGCAGGATGCAAAGATAAAGGAGTAGCACTATATTAGCATTGGCTTTCAGCCGACTAATAATAAACAGGAGCAAAGTATAGTAATAGAGCAAGAGAGCAAGAGAGAATGCAGATTTGAAAGTACTCAGTGGTGTGTAAGTCAGAAGACTGTCGTGTCTGTGTAAAAGACTTAGGGTATTTATAGTTGAAAGTAGGGGGGTAAAATAAGGTAAAAATCACAGAAATATGTTAATTGAAGAACTCGGAATCAATTAATGGAAGAATCACGGAAGTACTCCCATTAATTAAGGGAATCAAAATCAAACAAAAATATTCAGCACCATATAAGGCAAGTAGGAAAATCAGTGTATGAATAAATAAAGGAGATTTCGAGATTCAGTATTGCACATAGTAGCCAATTAAGACCAAATTCAGGAAAATCCTAATTAAGGAAAGGCTTAAAAAAACAGAGTACTATAACAATCAAGGTAACAAAAATCAATTAATTCAAACGGGCGAGTAGAATGCTAGAGTTTTTGAAAGAAAGTTTTTTGAATTACCAATCAATCAAGGAAAATCAGAATCAGTCATGTGAAGTCATGATTCTGCATTTTTAACATATAAATAGAGGTGAATGAACAAAAGTAGCAAGCAAAATTGGCTATATAGACAGAAAGGGAACAAGAGATGAACAAACACAATCACTCAGAGCTAGTGAAAACAAGTTAAGATGCAGCAGGACATATTCGAAGGAAAATTAGTCTAACACACATAGTCAAGGCAAAGAGACATTGCCAACACCCATAATCAAACGAGTAAACATTTTTAGAAATTAGGGTTTTTAGCAGAGTCAAATTAAAACAGTAAGAGCATAGAAATAGGTCAGAATAAACAAAGAAAAGATTTAATCATAAAGAAAATCAGTTGAGAGCATGCGTAAAAGAAATCCAAGAAACCCTAATTTTCAAAGAAAGTAAAAAAAAATGATTCAAAGTAGAAGCTCTTTCAGAATAAACTCGAGAATAAGCAGAACACAGAAGAAAACATGAGAATGGCATGAGAATAGCACCGTTTTGAGAGATTCAGGAGATAGTTAGGGTTTCAAAAGGGGAAACCCTAATAAAGGTTGAGAGAACCTGTCGAAACTTCATAGATCGTGACACATAGGGTGTGATTTCGCCTGAAATCACACCGGAGAACCCACGAGTAGCAGGGCCAGGAACCCTAGGTCTCAAATCACCATGGTCCATAAACCTCGAAGGTCCTAGAAGTGTTGAACGGGAAGGTGAGAGGCCCATCGGAGCCTTGGTGAAAGGGAGGTGGCCGGAGATGGCCGGAAAACAAACCAGGCGGGACTTTTTAGGGACTGATTCACATGGTGGGGGTTTTGGGGTCTCAAAAATAGAGAGAACCAGTGATCTAGGGTTTCATGGCGGTTGATGGTCGAATGGGGTGAGATTGGAGGCGGCCGGAGAGGCGGTGGAGTTCATCGAAGAAGAGAGAACCAGAAGGTTCTAGAGAGAAGGGAGAGGGAGAGACGATATAGAGAGAGAGAGACGGTCTCAAAGAAATGAGGGGTTTGGGGGGGGGGCGTAATTGATTTTAATTATGGGAATTAAATCTGGGCCGTTGATCTCATTTGATCAACGGCTCAGATTAAAATAAAAGATTGGACCGGGTTATTTTGGGGATTGGGCTGGGTTGGTTTAAATAGGGTATTGGGCCATTTAAAAATCTGATAGGGATGTGGCCAATTTGGCTATAATTAAAATAATAAGGGCCGTTTGTTAAATAGCCAATTTCCCCTTTTGTTATTTTATGAAAATAGTAAAAAATGATTTGAAAATAAATTAAAGGTACTGGGCTAATTAATAACATATACATATTAATGTAAAAATACTAAAAGTGATTTTATAATTATAAATGTTGTTAATTGTAAAGTAGGCTATAATTGCAATTATATGCAATTTAGCTTAAAAAATACCAAATGAATTTGTAAAAATACATAAAAATTACCTTAACTATATTTAGTATAAATATGAGAATAAAAATAAATTACTCATCAAAAATGATAATTTTTGGGAATAACTATTGATTTTATACTGTTAAAAATGGACAATAAATTGATTTTAAAAACTTAAAAAATTAGATAAAATGCCAAAAAACTTAGCTATGCTTATATATGCATATACATGCTATTTTGAAAGTAAAATATACAGGAAAAAATTCGGTATCAACACTATCCGCCAACTGGGATCCCTCCGTACGCTAGACGAGACTGTTAGTGTCGTACGGGAAAATCAGTGTCAACAAACCACAATCATATTTGTCAAAACAACAATAAATCTAACGAAATCATTTTGCAATTAAGAAAAAAAAGAAGAAGAAACCCTAAGCAATAGTAAAAAGTAAAGCACCACAGCAGCTCACCACTGTAAAACATCATAAACTACTTTAAAATATGTTCACAAACACCATATAAAATCGATGTCACCTGAAAAAGAAGGAGGAGGAGGAGGAGGAGGAGGAGGAGGAGGAGGAGGAGGAGGAGGCCTGAAGTTATTTAAAGTTTAGGTACTAGTTAAACGAATTTTAAACAATGGGTACATGTTAAATGGGGGCGACCAAATAGGGCACCCGTGCAATTTTTACTCTAGATTCGCGTTGTATAAGGCTCATTTAAGCAGAAACGTTCCCTAACAAGATTTTTTCTATAACCAGGAGTACTATTATTATTCAATAAATTTAAATGGTAATAATTTATTTAATTACTCATTTTTCTCTATTTAATATTATTGATTGCAACTCTTATTGGGATTTAAAATTTGTGCCAATCAACTTTCTGGCAAAATGCTTATAGTTAAATCCTGGTTAGAGATCCAAATTCTAATTGGTTTTAAATCTTAGAGATCATTGTGTCACAAAATTTAATTTTATGATATATATATATATATATATATAAACTATTACGCGGCGCCTTCCTGAGATTTCTTGGATGGGCGACGTAAGCCTAAGCAAATGTATGTACGATTACTATCCGCCAACTGGGATCCCTTCGTACGCTAGACGAGACTGTTAGTGTCGTACGGGAAAATCAATGTCAAGAGCAATTGAGAGAACAAAAAAGAGAATGGGAATGAAAGAAAGCTTGACTGCATTAATAAAAGCTATTACATAAAAGCAACACTTTATCGAGGAGGAGAGAAACCAGTACAGAGAATTATTTGCTTGCTTGAAAGTTTGATTTCTTGATCCCCCCTAATAATGCTTACAAAAAATAAACCAAAGTTACAAGGCTTGACATAACTCTATATTTACAATAAAAAGGACTTAGGTTCCTACAAGGTAGCAGTAGGTCTGTTGGCGGCAACCTTATCTTTAGCATCAGAGTCTGCGTGCACGGTGCTGGTTATATCTGTGCGTGCGACGTTGTTGTCATCTGCCTACGGCTGCCGCTGGCGAGGGCTATCGATGGGACAACATAGGCACATGCGCGCTTGTCACTTAGCGCGGCCAAAACCACAGGGGCGTCCATGGCACAAGGTGTTGGGAGGCTTCCAGGATGCCATGGGGCGTGTCCAAGGGGTCATGGGGCATGGCTGGAAAGCCGCCCATGACATTCTCCCCCGTCCGAGTTGGCGATGTCCTCGGTGCCTTACTTGCAAGATAATCATCGATCAAGATCTTGTAAGCTTTGAGGTTTATTTCCCTCTCCCAAGTATTTTTCTTTGTATCACAGCCTTTGCCATTTCATCAAGAACTCTTGGTGATCTTTCCTTGAAGCATGAATCACTCGATCATAGAGATAGCTTCTACATGCCTTTTCTCAGTAAAATTAGGGCCTCAAATACTGGGTATTGTGAGTTGGCTCTGCGAGGGATCCTCCATGTCTTCCCGAAAAGGTTTCAGAAGGCTGACAAGGAAGACTGGATGAATCTTCCACCAGGCTGGGGTATCCACCCGGTACGCAACTTTCCCAATGCGCTTCTCAATGGACAAGGGTCCAATGTACTTTTACAATAGGCGGGGGTCATGGACCGCTACAAATAAGTATCGCTTTGGGATTTTCACCATCACTTTATCTCCTGCTTGATATTCAACAAAACGACAATTTTGATCAGCATGCTTTTTCATCAGCTTCCATTCCAATTTTTGCTCCACACTGTCTCCAATTTTCGCTTCCATTCCTTTGAGAAGCTAGCAGCTCGAGGAGATTTAGACATGTTTGGGGCATTCATAGTGTGTGGGAGTAGCGGTTGTTGTCCGGTAATAATTTCAAAAGCACTTCTGTTTGTACTAGAGCTCTTTTGTGAATTGAAATACAGTTGAATAGCATCCAGAAGCTTCACCCAATTCTTCTGTGATTTGGTAACAAAATGGCGGAGGTATTCCTCTAGCATGTCATTGAACCGCTCTTTCTGGCCATCAGATTTTGGATGTAAACTTGAATTGTGGCTCAACTTGAACCCGAGGCACTTAAAGAGCTGAGTCCAAAAGTTTCTAGTGAAGCGAGAGTTGTGATCACTAACAATGTCATTCCGCAGGCCCCAATATTTGACAACACGAGAGAAGAAGAGTTGAGTTGTATCTTCTGCTGATATATATTTTGGGGCTACTAAAAATGTAGCGTATTTAGAAAACCGATCCACCACAACCAAGATAGTTGTAAGATCTCCGACCTTGGGCAATCTGGTGATGAAATCCAGTGACACGCTTTCCCAAGGTCTCTTTGGAACATGCAATGGCTCTAAAAGTCCCGCTTGTGTCAAACAGTCCGACTTGTCTTTCTAGCATACTAGACAAGTCTCCACATACTGAGCAACACCATTAGCTATTTGAGGCCAATAATAAACACGGTGCAACAACGCCATGGTGCATTCTTCACCTAGGTAGCCATCCCACAAAGTATCATGGCATTCCATCAGAAGAGTCCTTCACAGATCTCCTCCTTTAGGAACATAAAGGCGGTTCCCTTTCACCTTCAGGAACCCATCTTCCATGTAGAAATGGAGGTTCTTGCCCTATCGAACCAAGTCGACCAAATATTGTGCAGAAGGATGCTTGGTGAGTAAATTACGTATCTGATCTTTTATAGCGGTGGACATTTTCCTCCCCCTTAGGGTGGCGAGTAGGCACACCGATTCTAGGTCAGCCCTCCGACTAAGCGTATCAGCAAACTTGGTTGATCTTCCCACTTCAGTACTCTAGGTTGAAGTGAAATTCTGCTAGGAGTTCCTGCCACTAAGACTGTCGTCCATTAAGTTTTGGTTGGGTCATGAAATGACAAACAACTGTGTTGTTCGTCTTGACCACGAACGGGGTTCCCAGCAGATACTGCCTCCAAAGGCGTAACTAGTGGATGATAACCAATAATTCTTTTTCGTGGGCGGCATATCACCGTTCTGCATCCTTCAACTTCCGGCTCTCATATGCAACTGGATGCCCCTTTTGTAGCAATACTCCTCCATAGCATAGTAAGAGGCATCCATTTGAAATTCGAATGGCTTGGCCAAATTAGGAAGGGCCAAGATGGGACTACTAGACATAGCCGCTTTCAATGCGTAGAAGGCTTCCGCTCGCTTGAGACCCCAACCCCAAGGCATGACTTTCTTTAGGAGTTCTACCAATGATACTACAACGAGAGTAATTTTCACAAACCACCGATAGAAATTGCACAGGCCATGGAACACCCTCAAGGCGTGGATATCCTTAGGCGGCGACCAATCTATGATAGTTTGAATCTTCTGTTAGTCCATCTTAATTCGGCCTTCCTCGATGACATGTCCGAGGAGGTCGATCTATTTTTGGGAGAAAGAGCACTTGAATAGCTTCACATATAATTCGTCCTCCCGTAATCGAGCTAGGACCTTCTGCAGGTGCTCCAGGTATTCCTCCAATGTTCTGTTATATACCCCGATATCATCCAAGTAGACCACTACAATTTGTCAATGTACTCTCGAAAAACCTGGTTCATCAGGGAGCAAAAAGTGGCTGGAGCATTAGTTAAGCCGAATGGAATGACCAGGAAGTCTTACGACCCATATCTTGTCACACAGCCCGTCTTGTGTTCATCTCCCTCAGAAATCTGAACTTGCTAGTAACCTGTCTTCAGGTCTATTTTGGTGAACACTGTAGCAGTACCCAGTCTATCGAACAAGTCTTCTGTTAGCGGGATAGGGTACTTGTTCACTGTGATTTTATTTAGGACCGATAATCTACACAGAGTCGTAGGGTGCCATCCTGTTTCTTTTGGAACAGCATAGGGGACCTATAAGGGGACTTGGAGGGCACAATGGTCCCCATGTCCAGCATTTCTGTAAACTATCTCCGAAGCTCGGCGAGTTCGGGTTGTGACATTCTGTAAGGCACCTGGACATGTGGCTTTCCACTTGGCACTAACTCAATCTCATGGTCCACAATGCCTAGGCGGGATTCACTTTGGCTTGTCCTGTGGCATGACGTCTTCAAACTCCTTTAGCATCTCCTTCACGAGTGCAGGAATGGGACCCGAAGAGTGTTCGATATCTTCAATACAGAGGGTAGCCAGGAATGTAAGTTCATGTCTTTTGACTCCCTTCTTGAACTGCGAGGCCGAGATATTCTCCACGACCATCTTTATGGTTGTGCACCCCCGATCTGGTTTTCGCCTCCTCGAAGTAGGCCTTGTAGTGCAATGTTGACAACATTGAGCTGGCTTGTCAAGTTATCTATGGTTTGCTGCATGGCAGTCACTCTGTCTGCCTCTTATGTCCTATAGGCTAAATCCTCGGTCCGATGTTGTTGGAGGCCCTCGAATTTACTGAAAATTTTAGCTGCCTCTTCAGCTGCCATTTGCCGGTCTCCTTTAGAGTCGCGGCTGATGTTGGCAATATCACCTTCGACCTGCCGCATCTTGCGGTCCAGGTTGTCCAACCTTTGCACTAGGCTGGTTCTTAGACTAGTCACCATATTCGTGATGGGTTGTAAGACGTTAACCGTCTCTTCAAGGGCCGCAATGCGGTCCCCATGATTCACCATGGTAAGAAATGGTGGTAATGGCAATGTGTTCCCTCGTCTGATGTCAAGCCTAGACTTTGATACCAGATGTTACGTGGCGCTTTCATGAGATTCCTTGGAAGGGCGACGTAAGGCTAAGCAACCGATGGTTGTGCTATTACTGTCTGCCAACTAGGGTCCCCTCTGTATGGTAGACAAGACTGTCAGTGCCGGTCAAGGAAACCAATGTCAAGAGCAATTGAGAGAATAAAAAAAAAGAATGAGAATAAAAGAAAGCTTGATTGTATTAATGAAAGCTATTATAGAAGGCAACACGGTGTCGAGGGGAAGAGACACCAGTACAGAGAATTATTTGCTTGCTTGAAAATTTGATTGCTTGATCTCTCCTAATAATGGTTAAAAAAAATAAATCAAAGTTACAGGACTTGACATAGCTAAGCTAGAGAGACATGCATAATGGAAATACATGAAATAAAACTACTCTTTATTTACAATAAAAAGGACTTAGGTTCCTACAAGGTAGCAGCAGGTCCGTTGGCGACAACCTTGTCTTTAGCATCAGAGTCTGCGCGCACGACGCTGTTGGCATCTGCTTGGGGCTGGGCGCTGCCGAGGGCTATCGATGGGGCGACATAGGTTGCCACTTGGCGCGGCCAAGACCACGGGGCCGTCCATAGCTCTAGGCGTTGAGAGGCTTGCCAGAATGCCATGGGGCGCGTCCAAGGGGTCATGGGGCATGGCTGGAAAGCTGCACATGAACTATTGTGAATACTAGTGACCCCTACTAGTTCAAACTAATTCATATGGTCTTTGAACTATAGTGAATACTAGTGAGAAAATATATCGGAAAGTAACCCCGACTCCTTTTGGCTTGATTGGCTTGTAGTGATATTACCGAGTAAATGTTAAAGCAGCTGACGTGAAGTTGAATGGAGAATGTGATATCACATTTGTAGCTCCTTTTTGTAACCCTTCTGAAGTAAATACTATTTTATCTCATTTAACTTCTTAAAATGATGTTTTTGCTGATAAGATCACTTGAATGGAACAAGTAATGAAAATTTTAGTACCAAATCGGCATATGAGATTGCTTGTGATGATGAAGCGACCCCAAATGATATATAAGAGATGGATTAATATATGGAGACTTTATATTCTTGAGAAGATAAAATACTTTATATGGCTTATAAGACATAATAGGCATATATGTCAAATGAGCTTGAATTCACTAGGAAGATTATCGAGTCACAAAGGTGCGAATGATGTGACGGCGATGTGGAGGACACTTTACATATTGTACGGTCATGTTCAAAGTCTAAACTGATATCAATAAGTTCATCCACCAAAAGAGATTGATGCTATGATGCGTAATGGCTTGATAATGTAATAAACAGTGCATTACAACCCTCCTATAATGCTATACTTATATTTTCAATTATGTTGCATATATAAAAAGAGCGGAACAGAAATTTGATTGAAAAGAATGTTGGGTTTTTAAGCTTGGTTTAGCTTAAAAGAGGGTGAATGAGAAATGGAGGGAAAATGAAATATTTGAGTTTCCCTCCTTGGCAAAGGGACATTGTCCCATATTGGAGGAAGACAAGACTTTTGACAATGTTAACTTTTGATTGAGATTACTTGTAAACCGACTCCGTTGAGTTATTTGATAATGTTGAACCATCATTCATAACTTTGTTTGATCTCTTTGAACCGAGCTCTTGGGATCTCCAGTCTGGTAGGTAGAGTTACCGCCATGATGACTTGTCCTAGGCCTTAACCCCATTCCTTTTGATGATCTTTCAGCTGCCTCTCTAGATAGGCCTTTTGTAAGTGGATCCGACACATTATCACTTGACTTTACGTTGTTAATCGTGATAACACCACTAGAGAGTAGTTGTCTAGCGTTACTGTGTCTCCGTCGTATATGACAAGATTTTTTGTTATAATGCTCCCTGCCCTGCCTATTGCCGCTTGACTATGACAATGTATACAAATAGGTGCCAAAGGTTTTGGGCCAAAATGGAATATCTTCCAAGAAATTCCGGAGTCATTCAGCTTCTTCACCGGCCTTATCTAAAGCTATGAATTCAAATTCCATTATGGAACGGGCGATGCATGATTGTTTGGATGATTTCCAAGACACTGCTCCACCCCCAATTGTAAAAACATATCCACTCATGGATTTAACTTAAGATGATCCGGTGATCCAATTTGCATCACTATATCCCTCAATCACGGAGGGGTATTTGTTATAATGCAAAGCATAATTTTGGGTATGTTTCAGATACCCCAAAACTCGTTTCATTGCCATCCAATGTATTTGATTGAGATTACTTGTAATTTTGGATCTCCACCACTTTCTTAGCATAAAGGGCTTTGGCGGCGTCCCTCTCCTCCAAAGTTTTCTTAAGTTCAGCCTCGCATCGAGCAAGATCGTCTCGAGACTTGGAAAACGCCTTCTTATGGAGCACCATAGCCTTCATGAAAAAGAAGGAAAAGTTAGATTCAGAGGCGCAAGAAAAAGAAAACTCGATCGCTTATTTGAAGAGTCTACATACCTCGTTAAAAATGAAAGAAACATCAGGGTCGGGGTCGTCATCAAGCCCTGCAAGACATTCTCGAAAGATGTCGTGCCCTTCATGGTTTACTCCCGCTCTAGAAGATCTCATGTTCACAGCCTCCCGGATTTGCCCCTCGGAAAACTCGGGGCTAGGGGGAGAATCATCCACGTTGATCACCTTAAGTGACCCACTCAGGAAATTCTCTTTTATTTAAAGAGGCTCGGGGTCAGGACGTTCTGCCTCGCCTTCACAATGACCTCCTAAACGAGGCACCTTCTTTCTAGACGATGGTTCGGGGACTTTGTTTGAACTCCCTTCAGAAATTTCTTCAGCTCGGGAGTGGGCCTCATCAGCCGCCGCTGGTTCGGCGGGCTTTGAAGCATCAACGTTCTTTCTTTCACGATTTATCATCAGGAAGTCATCATCTTCTTCTTCCTCCTGCTCCCAAAGGTGTTGGTCCATTTCCGGAGATAAGGCCGCCGTATCGGCCTTAGGCCTTCGAGCCACACTCTTCTTTGGCTTTGGGGGATTTTCATATGTCTCCCTTCTTCTTTTTCTTTCTTTGGAGGGCTTCGGAACCTCCACTTCATCAGCAGGGGCCGGCCGCAACTCAACAGCGTCTCCAAGACCTACATGAAACCGAGGTAAGCATCCCATAACGGAAATACAGGAAAACAAACGAGAGAACTCACCATGGTTTTTTCCTCCCATCGACCCTTGGCCAAATCTCGCTAGTAACGCTCCGAGTAAGAGGCAGAGGCCAGCTTTCGAACCCAGCCCTCGAGGTCCGGGACCCTACCGGGAAACCACGCAGCGGTGCACCACCATTAGAGTTCAGATCAAAGGAAAATATAAAGTCAGGGAAAGGAAAAGAAAGAGTATACTCACACTTCATGTTCCACTCCTCGGGGAACGACATCCAATCAGCAAGAATGAGATCAAAGGTCTTGACTCGGACAAACCGTCTCATCCACCCACGGTCTTTATCCTCATCGATGCTAACAAACAGAGATTTTAATGATCGGCATTGCAACTTTATCAAGCCCCCCCTCCCCCAATAAAGTCGGGGACTGTACAGTCTGATCAAATGATCGAGGGTATATGACATCCCCTCGATTTGGCTTGAAAAGAACCTGATTAAGTAAACAATTTGCCAGAAGGAGGGGTAGATCTGGCCGAGTGTCACTCGATACCGTTGGCAAAAGTTGAGGATAACCGGGTCTATAGGACCCTGGGTCGAAATTGCAGGGCCCAGTGTAAACGGGTAAGTGTATACACTCAAGTACTCCGCTTTATATGTGGTGATATCTTCCTTAGAGTAGGGAATCACTACTTCCTTATTGTCCCATTTGCAATCCTCCTTTACTTGCTTGAGCTCGGCCTTGGTCACCAAACAAACATATTGAGACATGGGCTCGCATCGGCCTGGTGTTGAAACAGGATTTTCGATTTTAAAATCAGATGTTATCTCACACGGTGCGGGGGATGCATTCCTCGATACGAGGTGGCGCTACCGGTTTATTCTTGGTTGATCGAGAAGATGAGGGAGTGTTTTCCTTTTGAGGAACAGACTTAGAAGTTCTAGCCATCAGTAAGCGAAAGATCCGAGAAGATGAAAAATGCTGTTAGAAAAGAGAAGGGAGAGCTCAAGGAGATTGAAAAAGGGATAATGAGACTTTGAAAACAATATGGGGATAAGTTTGTAAGGTTATGGAATCTGTCTATTTATAAAAGTCACTTAAGCGTGCTGAGGAAGCCAAAAGGCCGACCGTCAGCCGCCACCAATTAATGACTTTGGGAATCACACGAAGAGCAACTTTTCAGCCACTTCAACCGCTTATTTCATGATATTGGCATCAGGACCAAGGCATCGAAAATTAATTTGTCAAAAATCATTAAGAACAACCTACAAGTCGAGTTCGAGCAAACACTCACTTGACTACCAAGCCCGAGGGCTACCCGAGTTCGAGAAAATTCACATTCAGGGACTATCTATAAAGCCTAAGGGCTATCTCTCTTTCGAGTTCGAGCAAATACTCACTCGACTACCAAGCCCAAGGGCTGCCCGAGTTCGAGAAAATCCTCACTCAGTGTCACGACCCCAAACCCGGTCGTGATGGCGCCCAACACTAATGCTAGGCAAGCCCGACCATTTACTCTCTCAACCCGAGCACAGAGCTCAAAACCAATTAATCAGATACTTAAAATCAAATATTAATACTCATAGTTGAAATACTCAATTAAAACAATACGAAATACTGACATAAACTGTAACTCCCAAAGACCTGGGGTCATGAGTCTAGAGCCTCTAACTAATACAGAGTCAAGAATCCTCAAAATAAGTATGTTCTAAAGTACGGAAATAATAAAGGGATAAGTGAGGAGTCGGGTCCTGCGGACGTCATAGCAGCTACCTCGACCATTCCTGGAACTCTGGAAGCCAGCGGCTAGCTCAACTAAGCTCCCGAAGTACCTAAATCTGCACACAAGGTGCAGGGAGTAGGGGGTGAGTACTACCAACTCAGTGAGTAATAAGCATATAAAATGTCTGAAGATAAGAAATCCACGAAATGCCACAAAGTAAAGCTAAAACTAACAGTCCAACACCTAACTACGAACCATCAGCAAAACAACTTCAAATATATCAGTCAAGTATAATGTAAGGATGCAATGCAATGCACATGACCGCTACGGCGCGTAGCCCGATCCATTTAACGTCGACGGCGCTCACTGGGGGTGTGTACAGACTCCGGAGGGGCTCCTTCAGCCCAAGCGCAATATAATCATACCATTCGCTGCGGCGTGCAGCCCGATCCATACTCAGTCCACAATATGCATATGAGTCACGTAACAGATTCAATTAATTTCCCAATTTCCAATTTATTAAGAAGAATATACTTTAGATATTTAACTTCAGGAAAAGTGACTTAGCATTTCATAACAGTGATTAAACACAGCATGCTATCACAATGACATTCATCCTCTAAGGATGCTACAGATCGGCACAAGGCCCCAAACACGGCAATAATCCCAGATATATTCAATACAGGGTGCGTATCAGTCGCCAATATAGAAACATTCTTGTTCGGGATGGACCAAGTCACAATCCCCAGTCATAACCAATCCCGCACCTGCCATGGGGTGCGAGTCACGCCCTACAATAGCGTCACAATGTGATAAGCCGGGGTTTCAAACCCTCAGGCCATCATATACACCAACTACTCACCTCTAACCGGGTAGAATGGTCCGCAATGCCTTTTCCTTTCGTATCGACCTCCTCGCGCGTCGAATCTAGTCAAAATCACAACGAATATATAAATATGGGTTAAAGAAACATAACCCAATCAAAAATACTCGAAAAGTACTAAAACTCACGAAGTTGGTAAAACCCGAGCCCCGGGCCCACTTCTCGAAAAATTCCAAAAATCACACCAACGGATTCCTCGTCTTGCCCCGAGTCCGTACATATAAAGTTTACCGAAAACGGAACTCAAATGGCCTTTCAAATCCTAAAAATCGTTTTCAAAAACCAAGCCCTAGTTCTTCACAATTTCTACCCACTTTCATGAATTTGAGTGTTGATTCTTCCATAAATGGTGTTTTCTAGTCAAGAGACTTACCTCAAATCAATACCCGTTGAAAACCCTCTTCAAATCGCTCAGAAAGCTCTCTTGGCGGAGTAAAAATGGTGGAAAAATAATGTGGGTCGCGGATATAAGGGTTTTAAACATTCTGCCAGATTACCGTAGCGACCCCTATGCGATCGCATCACTACCCCTGCGATCGCATAGGCCAAAATTTCCAGGCCCTCAATTCCTCTTACGCGATCGCAGGACAGGCCATGCGATCGCATAGCACTGTCTCCCCCTTCTACGCGATCGCATTACTTCCCACGCGACCGCACTGCCCAATCTCCTCAACCTATGCGATCGCAGACCCCTATACGCGATTGCATAGAGCAAATCTTCATCCCCCTCTGAACCTTCTATGCGATCGCAGGCATACCTACGCGATCGCATAGAGGAAAATTCCTCTGCAATTTCTGCTGCACTTTTTCATGTTCAAAACTCCCCGTTAGCCATCCGAAATCACCCCGAGGCCCTCGGGACCTCAACCAAATGCACACATATGTTCTATTACTTCATTCAAACTTGCTCGTAACATAAAAACACTATCATAAACACCAAAATCATCGAATTACCACGGATTCAAGCCTAAGTTAAACTAAAACTTCCGAAACTTGCATTTGATCTAAAACCCGACCTAAACACCTCCGAATGATCTGAAAATTTGCAAACATATCCAACATCACCTAACGAAGCTACTGAAATGCTCGGAATTCCATTCCGAACCTCGGATCAAAATCTCACCTACCAACCGGAATTCGCCAAAATTCAACCTTAGCCAATTCAAGCCTAATTCTACACCTGACCTCCAAATTGAATTCCGACTTCACTCCTAAGTCACAAATCATCCCCCGAAGCTACCCGAACCACCGGAACTCACATCCGAGCCCTCTAACTACATAGTCAACTTCCGGTTGACTTTTTCCAAAGCAAGCTTCCTTCAAAAAGGCTAAGTGCCATATTTCCAACTAGAACCGATCCAATTCTACCCGATCAACTCAAATACTGATATTACATCATGGAGGGACATAATATGGGGGAAAGGGGGCGGTAACTCACGTGACGACGGGCCGGGTCGTCACACTCAGGGACTACCTATGTAGCCTAAGGGCTAACTTTATTTCGAGTTCGAGCAAACACTCACTCGACTACTAAGACCAAGAGCTACCCGAGTTCGAGAAAATTCTTACTCGGGGACTATCTACGAAGGCTAAAAGAGCTAACTTTATTTCAAATTTGAGACCTTGATATCACTCAACTCGGACTCAGGAGTCCCGGTGTCCCGAGTGTGAGCACGTGATTTTTTCCCTAAGTGAATTACTCCCAAAAATTCAAACAAAATGATTTTCTTCATTATTCTGCAATTTTGTGAATTTTTGTGTTATTTTCTGTTAATTGATTGCATTTATTTGTGCATTTTAATTCACATGAAAAATAAAAATTTTAATTACATTCGACATTTGCATTTAGGAATAATTAGTGATTGAGTTGTTTTAGAGCGAATATGAAGAAAATGACAAAAATGGTCCATTTTTGCATTTTTTATTATTAATGGTTGAGTTTACTTTTAATAGGATTTAATCAATCTTGTAGGAATTAATTAGCTTAGTTTTGGCAATGAACTAGGTTTCATTTTTATTCTTTGCATTTTATAAAATCAGAAAGATACAAAATATATATACTAAAATGAAAACAAAAAATAAATAAGAGAAAAGAGAAAATAATTTAAAACAAGGAAAATAATAATAAAAGAAAATAGATAACAAAGGTGGTCTCATCAGGCCACCCATTTTTGGGCTAAAATTGAGCCCAAATCTTCCAAATCCACTTGAATTTTACCCAGCCCAGACCCGTGAATTAACCAGGTCCAGCCCCCAGTGCCTGAAACGACGCCGTTTTGATGATGATAGATCTGAGCCGTCGAGGATTCATCATCCAACGGCTCAGAAAGGGGGTCGTTTTAATATAAAAATGTCGGAGACTCCCCCCTACCCCCTTTCCGTCTCTCAGAACCTCACCGCACCCAACCCTGTTCTCCGTCGCCGGCTCCGCCCAATTCCGCCGCCGGAAATCGTCTCCGCCGGTGGCGTTCACCCAATGACCCTGAAAATTACACCATAGATTCCCCATGTCCTCCTCTTTCCAAATCCCAAACCCCTATGGCTCAAATCCTACCCAATCGCCTCAAATCTTCCAAACCCTAGGCGCCGCCACCACCGTGCACGGCGCCGCCGCCATCCAAACTAACCCAAACTTACACCACATATCCTCCTCATCTTTTTTTTTCACGGATCCATAGTCTATAACCCTTGAATCTCACCGAGCTCCCTCGAATTTCAGATCGAAGGTCAACTCGGGAACCCTAAATTCTTAAAGTTCAAAGAGCGTTGATTATTGGACTATAATAGTCCTTAATCTTGTGTTTCCTCATGGAAACACACGGTTGAGGACGTTTTAGTCCAAATAATTCCAAGGATGGCCAGGTTTTCTTTCAGTTTCAAATCTAGGTATTTCTTTAATTTTTCCTTTTCTATTTTTCTTTTGAGTGACTGTTATGCCTAATCAGATTTTGTTATTGTTGTTCATAATTAATTTGCATTATGTTCTTAGGGTTTATTCTGATTTTAGTCCATAAATCGATCCTGTTCGTAGTGTTTGTTTTAGTTCATATTAGGTTAGTTTTGATTCATGGTTCAATAAGTTTGCTTTCCTAGTTTGATTATGCCTGTGATTATGCTTGATTCCATGAGTTTTCGTTTCTGATTTTTGTTAGTTTTGATTTTTGTTCTAAGTTTTGGTTAATCTTGCTTTGTGATGTTAGTTTAATTTTGTCTCGAATCTACTTTTACATATGGTTTTCATTTCATTAATTTCAATTTTTATTTCAGTAGGTGAGTTAATCAGTATGGTTGATGTCAATTGGTTCATAGCTGATAATTCTAGTCCCTCAAAGAACTTTAACTAAGGTAAATGGGTTTTGGTTGGGTTAGTAATTTTAGGGTTATTCAAGGGTAGTTTGGGCAGTGGAAATGGCTAAGTCTGTTAAGGCTAGTAATTGCAGAACTCAATTGAGGGCAAAATAGGTATTTTAAAGGAAGGAAAACTAAACCTGAAATGCCTAGAACATTCTAGAAGGGGTTTTAAGATGAGAATTCAGAAAATAAATGCACTTACTTGAGTAACAAGTCAGGAATAAGAGGGCTAAGTAGGAAAAACTAAATTTTAAAAGAGGGACTAATAAGCAAAAGGAAAATCTGATAGAGCTTCATTTGGTGCCTATAAAAAGGCACGCACCTTGCCTTCATGAAGACGTTTTGGAACCTCTAAAATTCCCCAAAATAAAATCCTATAGCTGAAATTTGAATTTCAGATTCAAAGCTAGATCTGAAATTTGAAATCTCCTTTAGATCCAAAACTTCTCAGAAAATCAAAAAATATAACAAAAAACTCAAAAACACTGTTACATTGAACTCCTTAGATCAGTTTCAGTTTTTTTTTTGCAATTGTTTCGAATCCTTAGTCTAGTTTGAAGAAGAGAATAGCTGGAGAGTCCTGGTGTTTGATTATAGATGTGATTGAGTTTGTTTCTGGGTTAATTTCAAGCTTGGATTTGGATTCAATCAAGTTATTTTGGGTTATCTGGTGGTTTTGTTCTTCTGTGAGCTATTCCTAGGCTATTCTGAATTTATTCTGGGTTTGAGATCGATTTCACTGCTGTTGTTGAGTTCCAAGTTGTTGCAACCTGCTTTACTGACTCCATTTCTGTCGTTTATTCACCTCCAGGTACTCCCTTGGTCTTGTATGGATTTGAAGGTCAATGTAGGCAAGACGTGAAGAATTAAATGATAAATGCTGCCTGAATTGATTTCTGATTTTTCGTGTTTTGTTTAGTTCAAAAGTATTATGTTTATTCGAATCACTTGTATAATTAAGACTACTTGGACTGTTTGAACTGTTTTGAATTTCAGTAGGATGAAATATCGTGTTCAATGATAGTAGATTGCTTCAGTCTTCATGCTTAATTAGGTAGTAGGTATAATACGTGCATACATAATCGTAATCATAGATAAATTTGTTAGTTTAGATGTTGAATTTAAATTTGAGTTTTATCATGTTGATTCACAAATGAGAAAATCACAGTCCAGTAAAGTAGGATTCTGAATTTGACATTAAGCATTTCAATTTTTGCCTTTAAAAAATTCGAATTGTGTATTTATCCTCTTGGACGGTTTTGAGCGTCAAACTAGCAGTATATAGGTGTCAACCAAATGATTTGAAATGGCTGTAGCATGGTGATCTGTTGAATTCAATTTTTAGATCCTGTTTCAATTTAAGCTTTGTTTCTGGGCTCAAACGCAAGGCCCAGACAGTTATTGTCCAGCTTCATAGCTGAAATTCGCGTATAATACCTCCTGGGCCTGGTTCTTTCAATAACAGGCCCAAATTGTACAATCAGTAGGATGTTGCAGAATGTATATCCAGGCTCATCAAGGCTCTTTACTGATAAAGTTAGTTAATTGATCAGGCCCTTGTAGAGACAAATTTGATAGAAAATAATAGTTTACTTTAGGATTGACCTTTAAATAATAAATGAGATGAGCCTCGCTAAATAAAAATGCAAATTGCGGGGCCCTCAATAAAAGTTTGTAATAAAAGCCTTAGAATTCGGGATGGGCCGTTTATCAAACTTCACGGCTTTCCCCAAAGATGACAACATGCTAGCTTCTTTAGGCGCGTATTCTAAATAATTTTACCTTCTTAAGTACGGGTGCACATTTATGTGACCCAAATCCGAATCCCAGCGAAGTCGAAATATGTCGAAAACCACGGGTGCATTTATGTGACGAGGTTCGAGACGTGTTTTCACGACGTTGCAATTCCCTTAAAATAAACAATAACAATAAAAGCAGTTCAAAGTTAAAAGCATATAGGTTAAAACATGTACTAAAATCAAATAAATAAGCCAAATATAGCAGTTGAGCGACCGTGCTAGAACCACGAAACTCGGGAATTGTGAGCACGTAATTTTTGCCCTATATATGAATTACTCCCAAAGATTCAAACAAAAGGACTTTTCTTTCATTATTTTACAATTTCGTGAATTTTGTGTTATTTTCTGCTAATTGTTTGCATTTTTACTTGTGCATTTAATTCATCTAAAAATATTAAAAATACACTTGGCACTTGCATTTGGGATCTAATTTCATATTTTAGGATTATTTAGTAGTTACATTGTTTTTAGAACAAAATATAAAGAAAATAACAAAAATAGTCCGCTTTTGCATTTTTAATTGTTAATTGTTGAAATTGTCACGAAATAGATTTTAAACAATTTTAGGCATCAATTAGCTTAATTTTGGAAATAAATTAGGTTTCATTTTAATATTTGCATTTTTATAAAAATCAGAAAAAATAAATACAAATCACAAATAAATAAAATAAAAGAAACAATTAAAAGAGGAGGGATGTAAATTGGGCCAAGTCTTGAATCAACCCACCCAGGCCCAATATTTTCCGCCCAATCCCAGCCCAAAACGCTGTCCACACCCGGTCTAAAAATCATTGAAACGACGTAGTATGATCAGGATACTACGTCGTTTTGGCTTCCGTTGATTTAAAATCAATCCTGGCCATCCATTCCCCATGATCCTACGGCCCTCATCAACCCAAACCATTCAATAAAACTGTCCGAAAATTAACTCAAAACCCTAAACATTTCTCTCCCTCCTCGTACAACCACTCCCTGTAACGCCACCCTTCCCCACCACGCCTCCACCGTTCCCCCGCCGTGCTCCGCCGCCGGAAGTCGCCCACGGCGGCGGAGAATCTCCAAACTTCACCAAAATAACACCCCAGCTTCCCCTTTTCACCCTCTTTCCGAATATGTAAATGATCTCCTTCAAATCCCGGCCAAAAGCGTCAAATATTAGATCACAGATTCTCCGGCCAAGACCCAAAGTATGCCAAATAGTCCCAAATTAACACCCTAGGTTCATCTGAGTCCCCTCTACCTAATTCCCCAGACCCCGTCCCTCGAATCAACGCTGAATCCTTCGAATAACGGTTTAAAGTTTTCCGGCCATGACATCAGTTGTCCCAAATTAACCCAAATTCACACCACAGAACCGTCCGAACCTCCTCTACCCAACCCCCCATAGCCACTTGTCTCGAATCTACCCGGAACATTACAAATTCTAAATCCCAAATTCCGGCAGAACCCTAACTCAGAAATCTTGGGGATTTTGGACCGTAATTTCCCTAATCACGTGTTTTCTTTTGAAAACACACGATTAGGGATGTTACGTGTCAAGAATCCCGGAGGATTCAAACAACAATAGCTGGTCAGAGTTCGTCCCGTAGTCAGTCGAATGCTCAAAATTAGTAAGTTTTTGTTCGATTTTGTTTTTGATTCTGTTCAGTATGTGTTTCATCTTGCTCTTGTAATTGTTCTTAGCTTTAGTTTAATTTTGTTTGGTTGATTTAATCCTGTCTTGCTAATTTTAGGTTTTAGTTTAATTTTTCGTTTTGAATCCGTCTTGCTAAATGTTTGGTTTCAGTTTATG
>NW_017677833.1:23690-26748 GCF_001879085.1 Nicotiana attenuata
AAACTAGGGTAGTTACTTGTGTAACAAGTCAGAAAATAAAGGGTAAAAATAGAATTAAAATAGGGATTAATGGGTAAAAGGAAAATCTGGAGCTGGACCCTAAGTTCATCTATAAATAGGCATTCATTTGCCTTGATTCACAAGTTTAGAGGCCTAGAATTCCCACCCCCAAAAGTACTCTTCAGTTCCCAGATTTGAAAGTAGAAATTCAAAAAATAAGAAAACCAAAAACAACAAAACCTGCAAAAATCAGAATTATGTACTGTTACATTGATGTTAGCCAACTTTGACCAGTTCTCTTCTCCTCTGTTTGCTGAGTTTCTTCTGAAGTGTGACTGTTAGTTTGCCGTTGGTTTTGGTTATTTCAAGCTGGTCTGGGGTTAGATTTTGGTCGACTTCTGTTTCATTAAAGCTCCAGGAGAAATTAAGTTTTCTTTCGAGGATGTTTGTTTGCATTTCGAGTAGTATTTGAGGCTTAAGTGGCTGTTGTGGGTTATTCGTTATTGCTGTTGGTGTTTGTTGAGATCTCGGGTATTTTTGAGTTCAATCTACCCTTGCATTGGTTGCCTGATTGATTGCTGAGGGTCATTTGATAGTTCTGCTATCCAAATCTGTATCCGGCTAGTTATTTTAGTTATTCCTGGGCTAACTCCATTGCTGCTGCCTTGTTGTGCTACTGCTGACTCTTTCCTTCTTGTTTCCTTTGCAAATTCCAGGTACACATCCGAAACTGATCTGATGTAACTGTTGAATTGGAAGTACAATGAGGAAATTCCATCGAATTTATGCATTGAAGTTCGCCTCTGCTGATTGCTAATTTGTAGATAGTTTGTAGTAGTTATGTAGTTAATAAGCATAACTGAAACATTAATCTATCATTGTGCTAATTGAGACTGTTTTATTCTGTCAACATGTTGTTTGTTAATGGTAGCTTGGCATAATCTCTCATTGGTTGCTCTTTCATATAATTTTGAAAAAATGGAAAATCAGGCTGTTTTTGGATTGGCAATGGATTACTGATTTCGTATAATCATAGCGTGAATTTGTCTGAGTTTGAAAGCGTACTGTAAATGTTTCCAACGGGTTAATAGTTAGAAATGATAGTTGTTAAGCATGGAGTAGTGTTCAGCGATCTCGAATAAGGTAAAATTAAACGGGCCTTGGTACACTCAACTCAGGAAATCGACCCCAGGATATCCTATTTGAGGTCTGATGGGTTTAGGTATGGCAGACCACCTGGATTGGGCTCTTGGGCCAACTGTAATTGAGTTGGTAACACCTAATGTTGTTTTAGTACAAAAATAGAGAATCGTAGTCCGTTTTTAGGCTGCCCTTTTAATAAAATAATGAGCTTAGCCTCGCCAAATAAAACTACCAAGGCGGGGCCCTCAATAAATGGTCGTTAAACCTGATTAGAATTTGGGAGGGCCGTTTAGCGAACTTCGCAGTTTTTCCCCAAAGATAATAAAAGCGTAGTTGCTTTAGGCGCGTATTTTAATAATATTTACTTAGAAAATACGGATGCACGTTTATGTGACCCAAATCCAAATCTCAACGAAGTCGAAATGTGTTAACAATCACGGGTGCACTGGTGCGACGTGGTTCGAGACGCATTTTCACGACGTTGCAATTCTTATTAAACATAAAAATAAAAGCGGTTTACTAATAAAAGCATAAACTAGAACATGTTTTGAAGTTAGATAAAATCAAATACAACAGTTGAGCGACCGTGCTAGAACCACGGAACCCGGGAATGCCTAACACCTTCTCCCGGGTTAACAGAATTCCTTACTCGGATTTCTGGTTCGCGGACTGTTAACAGAGTCATGATCTCCTCGGATCGGGATTCAACCGGTGACTTGGGACACCATTAATCTCCCAAGTGGCGACTCTGAATATTAATAATAAATCCCGTTCCGATTGTCCTTTAATTGGAAAAACTCCTTTACACCCTTGATGGTGTAGTGAAAAGGGTGGTGTGACAGGGAAAACACTCAAAACGTCAGATATAGCATAGGTTCAACATAGATCTAGGCAAATACACAAAGAAAGAACCTTTAATAGTTTAGGGTTTCTGAGAAACCCTAGAAATGAGAAGGCGTGGAAAGGGTCTGGTCTCGAACAGATCTAAGCCATAGCTAGGCTCTTAAAGCTCGAACACACCGGGACATGGCCGGAGAAGCCATAGAACCACAGATCTACAACGGATCTGAACGGACTTCATCGAGGTCAGGCCTCGAAATCTGGAACAACCACGGTTTAGGGGAAAGGAAGGTAAGCACAGGATGTCCATGGCCGGAGAAGCCATGGACTCCGATGAGATTGCTCGGGGAAGACGGCGGAGGCGATTAGGGTTTCGAGTGCTAGGGAGCGTTTGAGAGAAGGAGAGAGTTTGGGGGCGACTGTCTAAGAGAAATGAGGGTTAGGGTTAGGTCGTTTGGAATTAAAAAGGAAAGGGTTATTTGTGGCCGTTGATCAAAAGGATCAACGGACTGGATTTAAAGGGATCTCGGGCGGGTTTAGTTTAATGGGTCAGGGGTTGGGTTAAATTGGAATTGGGCTGGCCCAATTGGGCATTTGGATTGGGGCCAATTGTATTTAAGAAAAAAATGAAATTGAGGCTATAATTGAAATGAAATGTGGCCAAAATTGAAATAGCCAGTTTTCCCCTGTGATTTTATAAAAATAGTGAAAATGATTTTAAAAGAAAATTGAAGATGCTGAACCAATTAATAATACATATGTATTAATTTAAAAATATTAGAACTAATTTTACAATTATAAAACACTATTAATCGTAAAATAGGCTATAATTGCCTTTATATGCAATTAGCTTTAAAAATACCAAATAAATTTGTAAAAATATACAAAAAATTACCTTAATTATATTTGGTGTAAATATGAGAATAAAATAAGTTATTCACAAAAAGAAAGATAATTTTGGGAATAATTATTGGATTTTGTACTGTTAAAATAGACAATAAATTGATTTAAAATAAAGAAAAATACCAAAACTCTTGGGAATGCTTATATATGCATGTATATGCTATTTTGAGGA
>NW_017677834.1:0-26741 GCF_001879085.1 Nicotiana attenuata
GCGATTTCCGGCGGCGGGTCTAGGGCGGTAGACGGCTGAGACGGTGGAGGTCGTCTCTGATGAGAGTGGGGTGAGAGAGATGAGAGGATGGGGGGTAGGGGGGGCGTTTGGACATATTTATATCAAGGCTCAAATCAGTTCCCACCCGTTGGATTCGCACAAAATGAACGGTCTAGATCGCAACTTAACCAAACAGGATCGTTTAAGGTCAAGGGGTGCTGGACCGGGTTTGGGCTGGTATTGGGGCAGGCCTGGTCGGGTAATTGTTATTTGGGCTAGGGAGGTTTGGAAAATTGGAAGGGATTTGGGCTTGAGGGGTTTTAACAGCTTTGGCCCAACAATTGGGTATTGTTTTAATGAACCCTTTTTTCTTTTCATTTTCTATTTCCTTTTCTTTCTTTCTTTTAATTATTTTTTTTTTAGATTTTGTAAAAAATGAAAAATTACAATAAAAGACCTGATTTAATTCCCAAAACTAAACCACTTATTTCCTCAAAATTGATTAAGTCCTAATTTAAAAGAAAACTTATGACAAATTCAGAAATTAAAAGTTAAAAATGTAAAATGAACTATTTTTTGTTATTTTCTTTACTTTAAAGTAACTTAATTACTAATTAATCCTAAAATATAAAATTAAACCCAAAATGCAAATGCCGAGTATTTTTTTTTGTATTTTCATTAATAAAAAAAATGCACAAACAAAAATGCAAACAATTAACATAAAATGTCACAAAGATCCACAAAATTGCAAAATAATGAAAGAAATCATTTTGTTTGAATTTCTAGGAATAATTCATATAGGGCAAAAATCACGTGCTCATAGCAGAGTCGCCAGAGCTGTCACACCTCCTTTTTATATGTACCAAACCTTTCGTGTTTTACCGAAAATACCTTTGATCCGTTCACCCTAAACCCTTCATTTTTTGCATTGTTCATGAATTGACAAATACCAAGCCCTTGCATTTCACAAGGATCCCAAAGCATGTAGATTGTTGCCAACTCAATGTGCCTGCTATTTTTTCCTGACTTATGACGATTTGATATGCTGGCCAGATCCCGTTTTGTTCAATTGGAAAGCTGGTGGCAGATTTTGAAATCATTTCTCACTTGTTATGACCAAAGAGACTCAGGAAGAGGGAGTAAACAAGACAAAAGGAACAGAGTAAAGGATAATGGAAAGAGATGATTCCTAACAAGAAAACTACAACGTAGAAACCTATCGGATATGGACACCGACTCTGATGACCTTGACATGCATCTGCAGCCTATCCTGTTAAGCAAATCTGATGTTCAGCTCTTGTTGTACCTTTTCGCCATGAAACTAAGCTTTAATGCTCCGCTTGCCCGATCTGAATCACAATCCTTTTTCGACTTGTGGTGCCCGTGGGTTTTCACCATCAAGCCTCTCTCATTTTTGGTCTTTTTCTCAAATCACCATCACCTTATGGTGCCCGTGAAGGTTTTCACCAATAAGACTCTCTCATTTTTTATTTCTCTCAGCTTTCATCGCCTTGCGGCACCCGTGAGGGTTTTCATTGATAGGGCTCTCTCATTTTTCAATTTCCTTCGTTTGGACCGGAGTGTTGCCCCTGATATGATTCACCTCTGCTCGCTTGACTTGGCATCTCTCGAAGATTGATCAGAAGGACTTCCTTTGGACCGTAATGTGGGCTTTTGGATAGGGTTAGAAAGAAGGGGTATTAAAGGCTCAAAACAATTTCATCATGGGTTCAAAATTACAACTTTCGGGATCATATCTCCCACAACAATCACAACTTCTGCCCCAGTTTCCTTTTTGGGGACTTTTGGGACTTTTATTTCAGTGTGATTGAACCTCAGAGAGAGGCTGCCTACGTACCCTTTCGGATCAAGTCAAACGTAGTTCATCACATAGAACTACTTCGTTGTTGCGATCTTTCCTTTTCTTCCACTTTTCTTTTCTTTCTTTTCCTTTCTTTTCTTTTCCTTCTCTTTTCTGTTCTTTTCTCTTTATTTTCTCTTCTTTTTTCTTTTCTTTTCTTTTCCTTTTCTCTTCTTTTTTTTTTCTTTTTCACTGTTTTTCTCTTGTTTCTCCACTTACTTTCCCCGCTCGGGCTTACGAGTTTTATTATTGATTCCGAAAGAGGGGTATGCAAGAAAATAACCGAGGCTCAAAGGGGTAACAAAGGACAAAGTGTTTGGATAGCAGAACAAAATGCCTTCGTCATTCCAATCTCCAAAACATGCCAAGTACAAACTACACAATTAAACAAACATGGAAAACACACATTATACCTTTTGACTGATTCACATATTTGCCTTCTGTATTTGTCAATTAGGGCAGCAAACATGGTGCCACGAACGGCCCCTGTAGACTTGGGGCAAACTTGCCTTTGGCTTCGAACCGGTGTGGCATGATGCATTTCAACAGTATTTCTTTATGTTCCGTCTGCCCCAGTTTCACACAATTCGGGCTCGAAGTGATCTCAAAATCCCTCGACTATCCTTACATCTTCAACATTGTTTTATTGCTTCATTACTAAACTGACTTTCAAAACCAGGCTGAGAATTATGGGTGCATGTCATGTCACCAGAACCCGCATGAAAAGAATTGCAAAGGAGAAGAAAACTAAACAAAACGACTAGAAATGGCAGGAAACAGAAGATTGCATTAGACTGACGGTGAAAGGGTTTAAACAACAGAACAAACAAACAAACATAGACAGCACTAAACAAGCTATTACGGCAAAGTGAAAAGATAGAAGGGTTTGAGTCACAAGACAATATCCGGATTACCACCCTGAAAATAACCCGGACAACAGAAATGACAACAAAATAAACCACCAAAACTCCACTCTAGCTAACCAGGAGTTGGAGCGTCTTTCCACTTACCAAGCATGACATCTTAACCACTGAGTTTCACATCAATATTGCTGGAACCTTCACCAATTTCAATATTATTGACTTCATTCAACAAGTTTCCGAGAGGGTTCTCATACTCCCTGTCACCATGGATCTTCCCCACAAAACGTGCATCATTAGGTGCAGGTAAAGGCTCCTGCACAATGTTCTGGGTGGCACTATCCTGGACCGCAATTATCCCTTCCTGAATCATTCTTTCTATCTCTCTTTTCAAATCCCTGCAACTTTCGACATCGTGCCCCTGGACATTGGAATGGTATTCACACCTTTTAGAAGGGTCAAAGCCTCTTGCACGCTTGTCCACATGGTTCGGAGGAATGGGTGCAATCAGGTTATATTGCCTTAGCTTCTCAAACAAGTTTGCATATGACTCTCCAAAGGGGGTGAAAGTTTCCTGCTTCTGTGCCCTCTCTTGCTTGAAATTTTGGCTGGCCCGCAAACCTGCTCCAGGGGAATTCTTGTAGGCTCTTGGGGGTGGGTAGGTGTTTTGAGTTGGGTAAGCATTTTGTGGGGTGGGTGCGCGCCACTGCGCATGGGTAGGATGTTGGGGGTATGTTTGGGCATGGTAAACAGAGAAGTGGGGATAGTGTTGTGGTGGGCTATATGGAGTGTGGGGGTAGGTTTGGGGATGGGGTCGAGGTTGGTTGTAATATGGTGATGGGCCCCTGGACCAAGCTCTTGATTCAACTACTGCCACATCTTCTTTCTTTTTCACTACCCCTCCAGTGCCGCTCTGGATAGCCTGGGTAGTTGCCTTGATTGCAGAATAGCTGATTTTGTTAGACTTAAGCCCCTCCTCCACCATACTTCCCATTTTCACTACTTCGTTGAAAGATTTTCCCACTGCTGACACCAAGTGACCATAGTAGGTGGGCTCCAAAGCCTGTAAGAAGTAATCCACCATCTCGCTATCTTTCATTGGAGGATCGACTCTTGCCGCTTGTTCTCTCCACCGGAAACCGTACTCTCTAAAGCTTTCCTCGGGCTTTTCTCAATTTTAGTCAGTGACAGACGGTCCGTGACAATTTCGAGATTATACTAAAAGTGGCATGCAAACGCCTGGGCCAAATCATCCCAAGTGTACCATCGAGCATGATCCTGTCAAGTGTACCATTCCAAGGCCGCACCACTTAGACTTTGACTGAAGTATGCCATTAATAACTCGTCCCTTCCCCCAGCTCCTCTCATTTTGCTGCAAAATCCCCTTAGATGTGCCACCGGATCACCGTGTTCGTCATACATATCAAACTTGGGTAACTTGAATCCCGCAGGTAACTGGACATCGGGAAACAAGCACAAATCTTTGAAGGCCACACTCACTTGACCTCCGAGACCTTGCATATTTCTGAACGACTGTTCTAAACTCTTGACCTTTCGTATCATCTCCTCCTGCTCAGGGTTTTTGGTAGGCTTTTCTTCTTTAGCTGAAAAATCAAGACGGGGAGTGTAAGAACATAGTTCTGGTGGTTTGAAGGTGGGTTCGGGTGGGTAATAGTGGTTTTCATGGGTTTGAAACAATGGTTCACTAGAGGACCTGTGTAATGCGACAGGTGCGGGAGGTACAAACACAGGAGTAGTTGGTGGTGGAGGGCATGGGATTTGTTTGGGTGGTGGAGGTGGTGGTATTTGGGAGGTGGTTCCGTAGTACTGCTGGTAAGTAGGGAAGGCCGGAGGTGAGTTCACTGTGGGAGGGTCTTGTGGCTGAGCTAATGGTGGGATGTAGGCGGGGTTAGCAGGGTAAGCTGGTGGTGGGTGTCCCTTTGACCAGGCCTGGTACATCTCGGCCATTTGTTGCTTCAGTTTATACATCTCCTACTTTATTGCATTGACATCTAATTCTTCCTCCTCCCTAGACGGGTCGACAATGCTTGCTTCTAACTCCTGGTTGACCATGTTTGACTTGTCCTTAGAGCGGGTGCTGTAGGAATGGGTTGCTAGAATGCCAGTCAACTTAACCACCTGCATAGACTCATTATCAACAACAACTTTGTTAGCGGTTAGAGCATTAATAAATAGGTATCCACACATTTGGGAATGAATGCACCTAAGCAGTTAACCATTTCTATTATGCCTTTGTTTGGTTGCATGCGTCGCCCCGGCTTTGTGTGTTTTTTTATTTGCTAGGCCTTTTCTTTGCTTTATCCTCTCACTCTTCCCTCTTGTTTTCATTGTTCGTTCCTTGCCTTTCCCTCTTTTCTTTTGCTTTTCTTTCTAATTTCTCCTCTCTCCTTCTTTTTTTCTTTTGCCTTGGTTTTTCCTTGTTCCTATTCGCTCCTTTCCTCAAAATTGTTTTTCCGCTCTTTTCTTTCCTTTGCTCCCTTTTTTATTTTCTCTTGTTTGCTTTTATTNTGAAAAAATTTCCTCCCTTCCGACATTTGGTCAGAGCTCGGTACATTTCTGCTACAATCAGGGGAACCACTGTGCTAGAGGTTTTTTCATGGCAACATCTAGCATCCCTACTAGACCAAGGTCTATGTGACCATCTTTCCTAGGACAAATTACCACTCCCAAAAAGGCCACCATGAAGGCTAATCCCCGTCGGGCTTCCCATTTGTCTTTATTTCCAGCATGTGTTAATCCTGTATTGGGTTCCTCGAAACCTTTGGGGTTACCATACCGGTGATATAAGAAATGCAATGTACAACACCCTTCCGCCAGATGCGGCTCTTGAATATCCCGACTGATGTTCAACAAATCCAAGAACCTATGGAGGGTTACCGGTCGTGGGGCCAATGGGTATCTACCACGGAGGTTCCCATTGAGACCGGCGTATCCGGCAATTTCTTCCAATGTAGGTGTGAGTTCAAAATCGGAAAACCGGAATACGTTACGGGTCGGGTCCCAAAATGGTATCAGTGCCTCAATGATATCCTTCCTGGATTTGATTTTCAATAAATCTACGAGACCGCCCAAACTTTTGACCACAATATCTCTGTTTCCTTTTCCCAAATCATGCCACCACATATGGAGTTTCAAAGGGATCTCGCTCAGGACTGAGAAGGTTTCGATGTTACTTGAATTCATCCTGGACAAGGAATTTTAAGGAAAAGTGTGACTATTTAAAGAAAGCTGACTTATTGTGACTTAAAAGAAAAGTGGCTATTTTTCAAAAAATTTATTTAAGAAAGCAAAGACTTGGTTTTGCAAATACGGCCTCTCAGCACTTCTGGGAGGGAAATTTTAAGGCTGTGCCCGCAAACCATTTAAAAATCACTCAGGGTGGCTGTTCTTGCAAAAACAGCCTTCCGGCGCCCCTTTTTTGGGGACATTCGGCTTATTTTAAACAAGAATGGCTGCACCCGACTTATTTTGACAAAAAGTTAATGTCTTGGTATTTTTGGCTATTTTTGAAAAAGGGTGGTTGGACCCGATGAGGTTGCATACGTATCTCACATCCGGTGAGAATCAAACCGGCGTAGTTCGGGAGATTTGCCAAAATCAAAACTATTTTGAACAACAATTTCCTTTCTATTTTTCAAATATTTTTCTTTTCCATTTTTCAAAAATCCGGCCGCATTTCTGTACTATTTGGGCACTTGGTTTTTCACAACAAATGGTCACCCTCACTTAGTCCTAACACTGCTTATTTTCATAATTCACTCATTTCGACAAGCCGGTCAACATGCGAAGCCGAGCAATTGAATGCGCAAGTAGCACGTAAGATGCATCAGGATGGTCAACTTGTTTCAGGTCACCTGTCCTAGACGGACCCAACCCCTGTGTTGAGTCCTCTAAGTCAAATGCACATGATGCAAACAAACGTCCTACTAGGGATCCGGAATGAGTTTTTGTTCTTCTAGGTTTAACCCTAGGTTTATTGGTCTAGACCTGGCTTACCCGAGCGGACAACTCGAGCCGAGGGGGAGGCAGCGTACCGGGGATACAGAAGCTCCGCCGGCTTTGCAACTTATCCAAACCTCGTTCTAAATGGGAAAAGACTCTAAACAGAAGAGAAGCTACACGAAGTGCACACTTCTCCATGATGTAGAAGACTCAGAGAGAGGAAGGGATTCGCGACAGTTTATATACAATTCAACAAATATCAAAGCGGTAAAACAATTAACACACAAGGCATGAAACATGTAAGAAAATCAGATAAAGCCAAATATAACAATTTAACTGAGCTCGAATTCTTGAACCCTGAACCGAAATTCTGGGTTCTATTCCCCAGGAGAGTCGCCAGAGGAGCTGTCACACCTCCTTTTTCGCTTTACTACACCCCCGAAAAGGAGTATAATAAAGGGGGTTTTTCCAATTAAAGGACAATCGAAAAAGGATTCGTTTATTTAAAAGATTCAGAGTCGCCACATGGGAGATTTATGGTGTCCCAAGTCACCGGTTTGAATCCCGAATCGAGGAAAAGGTTTGACTCTGTCTAACATTCGCGAACCAGAAATCCGAGTAAGGAATTCTGTTAACCCGGGAGAAGGGGTTAGGCACTCCCGAATTTCGTGGTTCTAGCACGGTCGCTCAACTGCTATATTTGGCTAAGGTCTGATTTTAATACATGTTATCCTATTGTGCACCTTTTAGAATTATTTACCGCTTTTAATTAAAATATTTTAAGAAAGTGAACGTCGTTTAAAAAACGTGTTTTTGGATCACGTCACATGAAATGCACCCGGATCCTCAACACATTTTTATTCAACATTTTGGGATTTGGATTTGGGTCACATGAAATGCACACCCGAGTTTAGGAAGGTAAGATTATTAAAGAACGCGCCTAAAGCGACTAACGTGTTATTAACTTTGTGGGAGGCCATGAAAATTCGCTAAATGGCACGTCCCGAATTCTAAGTATTTTAATATGGAAACAATTAAGAGGGCCACGCTATTTATGAATTTTGTTTGGCGCGGCGCACCTCGTTTTCATTTTAAGGCCGACCTAAAAGAACTATGATTTTCTATTAAGTATTGTCTCTAAAAGGGGCCCTAATTAATTAGCATTGTTAATGAACCATTACTAAGATATTCGAATAATCTCGGGCCCCAAGATCAAGTCCAAATCCAAACAAAAGAATCTCCATTTTTGAAGACTCCTTTAATTCAAATCTGCTACTTATCTTGGAAAGCCCAAAACTCACCATTTAATTTTAACGCCATTAAATCCAAAAGTGATTCTGGACTGCCACTACTTTGGGCCTGAAACCAACCTAGCCAAAATGAGGCCCAATAGCCCCAATAGCACCACAGGGGCGCAGAAAATAGATCTCCTCGTTGGCCCTTTTTGCGCCTGAACGGAGGCCCCAAACTCCCACGAGGTACCACTCGAAATGGGCCTCAGAGATCATGCCGTCGATCCCAATCAACAACAGAAGGCGACTCGAATTTAAGGACACAATAACAAACAAATAAACATCACACAATCTGAAAATGATATCAACAGTTACATTAATGATCAAGATCATTAGTGGCTTGATTGAAACAATTAACCATATGATCACAGTTCAGTCAAATTCATACATGAGCCCATGACTAATTTACTTGATTAACAAATTACTGAATTAAAGGAGTCCCTCAACCACCTAATACCCACAGTTCTTATAATCACCCTAAATCATATTGCACTTCTAAATCTTACACAGATGAAATCTCATGCTGTAATGGGTAACGCTCTAACTATTCAGACATAGTCCTTCATGAAAAATATCAATTAACGTACAGCTAGGTGCAGGCAAGTTTCAAGATACGTTATACAAGAGTATTGATTATGATTTTTCGGGCTAAATTCAAATAACTTTCAGTCTTAAACTCAAACAATCAAAATCTAAATTCAACATTATATCCAACAGTCCAACAGTCCATATAATAACATAATCAGACTTATCTCACTACCTTCTTTGAATCAAATGTCTAGCATACAAAACAGAATTAATGCTAAAATAATAGTAATTATTAACAGAAATTAAACAAATGTTTTTCATTCCATCTTCAAGTCAAATCTACATCCTGAAAGTTAGAGTTTGTACCTGGAACAGCAATTATAAACCAAAAGTGAGAAAAAGGGGTCCAAAGAGAAGCAGCAACAGCATATTTGGATCCAAAAAATGCTGGAGAGTATCACTTGAAAACAGTTTTGAACTCGAATGACTCCACACAAGGTTCATATTTGAATTCCAACCAAAAATGGACCCAAACTTGAATGTAACACACACTTCAGCTCATTTCTCTATTAATTACTCAAAGATTCAAAGATTTTTTCAATGAACAGCAGTATTTTTGTGCTCAAATTGGATGAAACAATATTCTTTTGACAGGCTCCTACTTCTGTATTTTTTAGCTCTTCAATCCTTCAAAAACCTCTGCCTTAAAAGGCAAGGTTAGAATGCCTTTATAGGCAAGAAAATAGGGCAGCCCTGCTGAATTTAATTTACCCCTTAGGTCCCTTTCTAATTTTTATTTTTAGCTCAACAGTCCTTCATTTATTGACTTGTTACCCAAGTTAGCTAGCCAAAAGCCTGAAATTGGCTAGAAACCCCTGCTAGAACATTCCTATTTCAGTTATGAAAATATTCTCTAACCTAGACTACCCAAACTACCCCCAATACCCCTATTTTTTACCCTTTTACCACCCAGGTTAACTGGTCAAGCTACATGAGTCTAGTTGATCCCATTCAATGGTCCTACCAGTTCAAACCTCTATTGGGCTTTAAGACTAATTGAAACCCAACATAAATTAGTACCCCTCACCAATTTAGCCCAATAGAGGTGAGAGTGGGGTGAGAGAGATTGGGGTGAGAGAGATGAGAGATGGGGGGTAGGGGGGGGGGCGTTTGGACATATTTATATCAAGGCTCAAATCAGTTCCCACCCGTTGGATTCGCACAAAATGAACGGTCTAGATCGCAACTTAACCAAACGGGGTCGTTTAAGGTCAAGGGGTGCTGGACCGGGTTTGGGCTGGTATTAGGGCAGGCCTGGTCGGGTAATTGTTATTTGGGCTAGGGAGGTTTGGAAAATTGGAAGGGATTTGGGCTTGAGGGGTTTTAACAGCTTTGGCCCAACAATTGGGTATTGTTTTAATGAACCCTTTTTTTCTTTTCATTTTCTATTTCCTTTTCTTTCTTTCTTTTAATTTATTATTTTTTTTTTAGATTTTGTAAAAAATGAAAAATTACAATAAAAGACCTGATTTAATTCCCAAAACTAAACCACTTATTTCCTCAAAATTGATTAAGTCCTAATTTAAAAGAAAACTTATGTACAAATTCAGAAATTAAAAGTTAAAAAATGTAAAAATGNTTGCATTGCATGAACTGGCAATTCCCCTTCCCAAAGCACGTCTATTTCTCCTACTTCGTGTACATGATGTTCTTTCTTGATTTAACCACTGGCCTCGGCCTTGAGGTCTGTTGCTCCTTCACTTGTCATGCTAACTGATTCCCACTCGAAGATCTTGCTTGTTTATTGACTAACCACTTTCTTTATTACCCTTAACACGGAGAATATCTCTGATTCGTTCACCAAACATCCTCCATCTGTTGCATTGTTCCTGAATTGATACGTACCACGCCCTTGTATTTCACACGAATCCCAAAGTATGTTGATTGTGGCCAACTTAGTGTGTCTGCTATTTTTCCTGACTTATGACGATTGGATATGCTGGCCAGATCCTGTTTTGTTCAGTTGGAAAGCTGGTGGCATATTTTGAAGTCATTTCTCACTTGCTTTGAACAACCGACCCAGGAAGAGGGAGTAAAACAAGGTGGGAGGAATAGAATAAAGGATAATGGAAAGAGAAAATTCCTAACAAGAAACCAGCAGAGTAGCAAACCATCAGATGTGGATACCGACTCTAGCGACCCTGACATGCACCTGCAGCCTACTCTGTTTAGCAAATCTGATGTTCAGCTCTTGTTGTACCTTTTCGCCATGAAACTGGGCTTCAATGCTCCGCTTGCCAGTTCTGATTCGCCATCCTTAGTCGACTTGTGGTGCCCGTAGGGTTTTCACCATCAAGCCTCTCTCCTTTTGAATTTTCTCTCGTCTCATCGTCGCCTTATGGTGCTCGTAAAGGTTTTCACCAATAAGACTCTCTCATTTTTTATTTCTCTCATCTTTTATTGCCTTGGGGTACCCGCGAGGGTTCTCATCAACAAGACTCCCTCATTCTTAGTATCCTTCATTTGGACCGGAGTGTTGCCCCTGATATGGTTCACCTCTACTCGCTTGACTCGGCATCTCTCGTAGATTAATCAGAAGGTCTTTCTTTGGACCGTAATGCAGGCTTTTGGACAGGGTTAGGAAGAAAAGGTATCAAAGGCTCAAAACAATTCAATATGGGCTCAAAATTACAACTTTCGGAATCAGATTTCTCACAACAACCACAACTTCTGCCCCAGTTTCCTCCTTGGGGACTTTGGACTTTTATTTCAGTGTGACTGAACCTCAGAGAGAGGCTGCATACGTACCCTTTCGAGATCAAGTCAAACGTAGTTCAGGTCATAAAATTACTTCGTTGTTGCGATCTTTCCCTTTCTTCTACTTTTCTTTTCTTTCTTTTCATTTCTTTTCTTTTCCTTCTCTTTTCTTTTCTTTCCTTATTCTTTTCACTTCTTTTTTCTTTTCTTTTCTTTTCTCTTCTTTTCTCTTTTCTTTTCATTTCTCTTTTTTTCTTTTCTTTTTCACTATTTTTCTCTTGTTTCTCCGCCGATTTTTCCCGCTCGGGCTTACGAGTTTTATTATTGATTCCGAAAGAGGGGTACGAAAGAAAATAAATGAGGCTCAAAAGGGTAACAAAGGATAAAGTGTTTGGATAGCAGAACAAAATGCCTTCGTCATTCCAATCTCCAAAACATGCCAAGTACAAACTACACAATTAAACAAACATGAGGAAGTCATACGTAACATCTTTTGATTGCATCAGAATTACTAACCATATCCACACATTTGCCTTCTACATTTGTCAATTACCCAGCACCATTGGACAACAATCTCGGTACCACGAATGGCCCCTGTAGACTTGGGGGCAAACTTGCCTTTGGTTTCAAACCGATGCGGCATGATGTATTTCAACAGTATTTCTTTATGTTCTATCTGCCCCAGTTTAACACAATTTGGGCTTGAAGTGATCTCAAAATGCCCTTACTTATTTCCCTCGAATGTCCTTACATCTTCAATATTGTTTCACTGACTTTTAAGAACCAGGCTGAGAATTATGCGTGCATGTCATGTCACTAGAACCAGCATGAAAAGAATTGTAAAAGGAGAAGAAAACTAAACAAAAGGACTAGAAATGGCAGGAAACAGAGAGTTGCATTAGACTGACGGTGAAAGGGTTTAAACAACAGAACAAGCAAACAAACCTAGACAGCACTAAACAAGCTATTACGGCAGAATGAAAAAATAGAAGGGTTTGAGTCACAAGACAATGTCCGGATTACAACCCTGAAAATAACCCGGACAACAGAAATGACAACAAAATAAGCCACCAAAACTCCACTCTAGCTAACCAAGAGTTGGAGCGTCTTTCCAATCACCAAACACGACACCTTAGCCACTGGACTGCCCATCAAAATTGCTGGGACCTTCACCAATTTAAATATTATTGACTTCATTCAACGAGTTTTCCGAGAGGATTCTCGTACTCCCTGTCGCCATGGATCTTTCCCACAAAATGTGCATCATCATGTGCAGGCAAAGGATTCTGTGCGATGTTCTGAGTGTCACTGTCCTGGACCGCAATTATCCCTTCCTGAATCATTCTTTCTATCTCTCTTTTCAAATCCCGGCAACTTTCGACATCGTGCCCCTGGGCATTGGAATGGTATTCACACCTTTTAGAAGGGTCAAAGCTCCTTGCACGCTTGTCCACATGATCCGGAGGAATGGGTGCAATCAGGTTATATTGCTTTAGCTTCTCAAACAAGTCTGCACATGATTCTCCCAAGGGGGTGAACGTTTCCTGCTTCTGTGCCCTCTCTTGCTTGATATTTTGGCTGGCCCGAAAACCTGCTCTAGGGAAATTCTTGTAGGCTCTTAAGGGTGGGTAGGTGTTTTGAGTTGGGTAAGCATTTGGTAGGGTGGGTGCGCGCCATTGCGCATGGGTAGGATGTTGGGGGTATGTTTGGGCATGGTGGACAGAGAAGTGGGGATATTGTTGTGGTGGGCTATATGGAGTGTGATGGGGTCGAGGTTGGTTGTAATATGGTGATGGGCCCCTGGACCAAGCTCTTGATTCAACTACTGCCACATCTTCTTTCTTTTTCTTTCCCACTACCCCTCCAGTGCCGCTCTGGATAGCCTGGGTAGTTGCCTTGATTGCAGAATAGCTCATGATTTTGTTGGACTTAAGCCCCTCCTCTACCATACTTCAAATTTTCACTACTTCGTTGAAAGATTTTCCTACTGCCGACACCAAGTGACCATAGTAGGTAGGCTCCAAAGCCTGCAAGAAGTAATCAACCATCTCGCTTTCTTTCATTGGAGGATCGACTCTTGCCGCTTGCTCTCTCCACCGGAAACCGTACTCTCTGAAGCTTTCCCCGGGCTTTTTCTCAATTTTAGTCAGTGACAGACGGTCCGGGACAATTTTGAGATTATACTAAAAGTGGCATGCAAACGCCTGGGCCAAATCATCCCAAGTGTACCATCGAGCATGATCCTGCCGAGTGTACCATTCCAAGGCCACACCACTTAGACTTTGACTGAAGTATGCCATTAATAACTCGTCCCTTCCCCCAGCTCCTCTCATTTTGCTGCAGAATCCCCTTAGATGGGCTACCGGATCACCATGTCCATCATATAAGTCAAACTTGGGTAGCTTGAATCCTACTGGCAACTGGACATCGGGAAACAAGCACAAATCCTTGTAGGCCACACTGACTTGGCCACCTCAATCCTTGCATGTTCCTGAAGGATTGCTCCAGGCTTTTTACTTTTCGAATCATCTCTTCCTGTTCCGGATTCTTAAGCGGCTTGTCAGTTTCCACCGGGAGCTCAAAGTGAGGGGTGCAGGAATATGGCTTGGGAGCTTTAAAGGTAGGCTCAGGAGGGTAGTACTGGCTGTCGTGAGTTTGAAACGATGGCTCACTGGAAGATCTTTGCAATGTGGCAGGTGGAGGCGCCACAAAGACAGGGATGATTGGTGGAGGAAGGTTTTGTTTGGGTAGTGGAGCTTGGGGAGGATAGGAGGTGGTGCCATAACTCTATTGGTAGAAAGGGAAAGTTGGCGAGGAATTCACAGTAGGAGGCTCCTGGGACTGAGCCAAAGGTGGGATATATGGTGGATTGGCGGGATAAACTGGCGCCGGCTGACCCTTAGCCCAGGCCTGATGCATCTCGGCCATCTGCTGCCTCAACTTATATATCTCTTCCCTCATTGCTTTGACATCCACCACGTCTACCTCTTTTGACGGGTCCATGATACTGGTATCTGATTCTTGGCCTATCATGTTCAGTTTGTTTTTTTGACCGGGTGTTGTAGGAATGTGTTGCCAGGATGACAACCAACTAAACCACCTGCCTAGACTCATCATCAACAACAACTTTGTTAGCAGTTAGAGCGTTAACAGATAGATAACCGCACATTTGGGGAATGAATGCACCTAAGCAGTTAACAGTTCCTATTATGCCTTTGCTTGGTTGCATGCGTCATCGCGGCTTTCCGTTTTCTTTATTTGCCATGCCTTTCCTCTCATTCTTCCCTCGTGTTTTCCATTGTTTGTTTCTTGCCTTTCCCTCTTTTCTTTTGCTTTTCTCTCTTATTTTCCCTCTTTTCTTTTTTTTCTTTTGCCTTGGTTTTTCCTTTTTTTTTCATTTAGTTACGGTCGAATCCTATGGAGATTGCCTACGTATCACGACCCCGCGTGAATCAGACCAAGCGTAGTTCTTGCAAACAAATGCGAAAATAATGAAACAATTTTGGGGAATTTCTCTCAATTTTACATTAATAACAACTGCGATTACAAAAGCTATCAGACTATTTGTTTTTCTTTTTCTAAAAAAGGGGAGTTACAAAAACAAACTCAAAAACAAAAATACAGACTCGATTAACTAGGAATACCTCAAAGCTACAAACCCTGGGGCCCGCGGGGCATCACTCGGCATCGCCACGGGCCTGCGCAAGACTGAGAAGGTTTCAATGTCAACTGGGTCATCCTGGACAAGGAATTTTAAGGAAAAGTGTGACTATTTAAAGAAAGCTGACTTATTGTGACTTAAAAGAAAAGTGGCTATTTTTCAAAAGTTTTATTTAAGAAAGCAATGACTTGGTTTTGCAAATACGGCCTCTACAGTCACTTCCGGGAGGGAGATTTTAAGGCTGTGCCCGCAAACCATTTAAAAATCACTCAGGGTGGCTGTTCTTGCAAAAACAGCCTTCCGGCGCCCTTTTTTGGGGACATTCGGCTTATTTTAAACAAGAATGGCGGCACCCGACTTATTTTGACAAAAAGTTAATGTCTTGGTATTTTTGGCTATTTTTGAAAAAGGGTGGTTGGACCCGATGAGGGTTGCCTATGTATCTCACATCCGGTGAGAATCAAACCGGCGTAGTTCGGGCAAATAAACCTAACTATTTTGAAAATAGGACTCTTTGTTTTTGTCGGAAAATACACTATTTCTGAAAGCAAAATTCTTTTATATGTTTTCTTGTTTAGTGGCAAATAAACAAACTAATTTGAAAAATAAAATTCTTTTTTTCTTTTCCATTGGTAAACANTAATATTGGGCGTTATGAGCTTTGGGCGGGTGTTCATTGTAGAGAACTGTGGATGTGACCGGAGGGCACTTTTGGGAAAGGATAGTTGGACGACGAGTGATGGAGCCACTAGGGTGGCTGGGAAAGTCTGCAGGTAAATATGGAGAGGGTGGAGGATCGCCTGGCGCTGTGTCTGGAGTTTGGGTAAGGACAGCGTCTAAGAGGCTGGGTGGTGGTGGGGGTGGTGCCTTTCCAGTCATCCATGCCCGATACATGTCTACCTTGTGTTGTCTCAACATCTTTACCTCTTCTACCAACCCGTTGTCCTGTTCAACCAGTTGCTTTCGGGAACCGGTAGCAACCCACTCAGTTCTATTGTTGTTTGCCATTGCCTTTGTCTTTGTGTTGTAAAGAAGAGTTACCACTTTAAAACCACAAACCAACCACCTCTCTGGAAGTGACATGGCAAAATGAAACCATCACGTTAGCGTTAGGGCATTTAACATATTGGTACCCTCACATTTGGAGAGTGAATGCACCTAGGCAGTTAACAATTCCTATTATGCTTTTGATCGGTCGCATGCGTCATCCCGGCCTTTTCATTTTTCTTTATTTGCCATACCTTTCCTCTCATTCTTCCCTCGTGTTTTCCATTGTTTGTTTCTTGCCTTTCCCTCTTTTCTTTTGCTTTTCTCTCTTATTTTTCCCTCTTTTCTTTTCCTTCTTTTTCTTTTGCCTTGGTTTTTCCTTGTTCATATTCGCTCCTTTCCTCAAAATTGTTTTTCCGCTCTTTTCTTTCCTTTGCTCCTTTTTATTTTCTCTTGTTTGCTTTTGTTTGGTTCCTTATTTTCTTTTTGTTTTTTTTTGTTTTATTTCCTTTCTTGTTTTTCACCTCTTCCCTTTCATTCTTTTCTCGTTTTTCCTTTTTTTCATTTAGTTACGGTCGAATCCTATGGAGATTGCCTACGTATCACGACCCTGCGTGAATCGGACCGAGCGTAGTTCTTGCAAACAAATGCGAAAATAATGAAACAATTTTGGGGAATTTTCTCATTTTTCATTAATAACAACTGCGATTACAAAGCTACCAGACTATTTGTTTTTCTTTTTCTCAAAAGGGGAGTTACAAAAACAGACTCAAAAATAAAAATACAGACTCGATTAACTAGGAATACATCAAAGCTTCAAACCCTGGGGCCCGCGAGGCATCACTCGGCATCACCACGGGCCTGCGCAAGACTGAGAAAGTTTCAATGTCAACTGTAGGCTATTTAGAGAAAGCTGGCCATGTAATGACTTATTTTGACTTAAAGAAAAAGAAAAGTGGCTATTTTTCAAAAATATTTACTTTGAGAAAACAAAGACTCGGTGTTGCAAATACGTCCTTTCAGCACTTTCGAAAGGGAGGTTTTAAGGCTGTGCCCGCAAATCGTTTTAAAATGACTCAGAGTGGCTGTTCTTGCAAAAGCAGCCTTCCGGCGCCCGACATTTGGCTTATTTTTGACAAGAATGGCGTCACCTGACTTATTCATGACGAAATTAAAAAATTTTGCATTTTTTGGCTATTTTTGCAAAGGGGAGGTTGGACCCGATGAGGGTTGCCTACGTATCTCACATCCGGTGAGAGTCAAACCTGCGTAGTTCGGGCAAATAAACCTAACTATTTTTGAAAACAATACTCTTTTTCATTGACATATACACTCTTTTTATATTTTCTGCTTCAACAAACTATTTGAAAATAAGACTCTTAGTTTTCTTTTTACTGACAAATAAAACAAACCATTTTGTGAAAAAAAAATTTCTTTTCCCTTTTTTTCCTTTTCTTTGCATTTTTCTCAAAGATTCGGCAGAGTTTTAACACTATTTTGACATATAATTTACTTTCTACACTGCTATTTCCCTCCCTTTTTTTTCAATTTTTTCCAAATACTCCAAAGTCGGTCAGCATGCAAGTCCGAGACAAATAAATGCATATGCAACACGTAAGATGCATCAGGATGGTCTTTTTCATTTCAGGTTACCTGTCCTAGACGGACCCAATCCCTGTGTTGAGTCCCCTACGGCAAATGCACGTGATGCAAATAAGCGTTCCTACTAGTGATCCGGCATGAAGTCAAGTTATTCTAGGTTCAAAACCTGGGTATGTGTTCTAGACTGTGTACCCGAGCGGAAAACTCGAGTCGAGGAGGGGGCTACGTACCGGGAACCAAAAGGCTATCCGGCTTAGTAACTTGTCCGGCCTCTTTCTTACTTTAAGGTATGACACTAATAGAATAGGGAGTCTCCACCAGTGAGCATATCCCCGGAGATGAGAAGAGAAGGGTTTCGTAACAACCCTATATATACAATTCAAATAGTATCAAAGCGGTAAAAAGCAACATTTTGCACATTAGTCCCAAACATGTAATAAAATCAGATAATAAACAAAGCCAAATACAACAATTATTCCAAGCTCGAATTCTCGAACCCTGAACCGAAGTTCTGGGTTCTTGTCCCCAGCAGAGTCGCCAGAGCTGTCACAGCTCCTTTTTACCTACACCCCTGTAAGGGTGTAATAAAGGGAGTTTTTTCAATTAAAGGACAATCAAAACGAGATTCATTTTATTAAGAGATTCAGAGTTGCCACTTGCGAGATTTATGGTGTCCCAAGTCACCGGTTTAAATCCCGAATCGAGGAAAAGAATGACTCTATTTAACAGTCTGCGAACTAGAAATCCGGGTAAGGAATTATGTTAACCCGGGAGAAGGTGTTAGGCATTCCCGGGCTCTGTGGTTCTAGCACGGTCGCTCAACTGTTCTATTCGGCCTAATTATCTGATTTTAAACAATTATGAAGCTATGTGCAAATTTTAGTTTTAACCGCTTTTATTCATTTTTTAGAGAAAATTGCAACGTTATTAAAACACGTCTCGAACCACGTCACATAAATGCACCCGTGATTTTTGACATATTTTAACATCGTTGAGATTTGGATTTGGGTCACATAAATGTGCACCCGAATTTAGGAAAGTAGATTATTAAAATACGCGCCTAAAGCAACTACGCGTTTGCACTTTGCGAGGGCCATGAAATTTGCTAAATGGCACGCCTCGATTCTAATTTCAAAGGATTGTACTCAACTAAAGCAAACTACAATGTTTATGAATATTAATGGCCTAATCATGCTACTAGTGACTAAACTAATAAAGCCAAACAAAAATCATCCAAGTCTCAAATCGTTACAAATTTAATTCCCAACTACTACCAATTTATCTTGGAAACGCAAAGCAACAAGAACATGCAACAACAATTTAGACACATTACTTGCTCCAAACACTTTGTGATTTGCAGAAAATTATGAAGGACCTACTTCTGTACAAAAATAAGGTGCAAAAATACAATCAACAACACATTTTAGCCGCAGAAATTTGCATGCACTATAACAGCACAAGAGTTTTAGCTTATCTACATTTCAAGACTTGTAATTCAAACAAGAATCAAAAACAGGATTATTTTCAATAAAGGATTACTAATGAAGTGGGTATATTGACTTATCATTTTTAAAATAAAAAACTCATCTTCTGGATCGAGCCAGAAGAAATCAGTACACCAAATATGACATATTTATAAGATCAAAAGGAATAATAGATATGGACAAGAGGGGGACCTTTATTTCTGCATATCTTTCAACGTACACAACAAAGAAAGTTTTCGATGCAGCAGCCCAAAACGAGCTAATGACCTGATCCTTGAACCGATACCGGAACCTCGAACGATTCAAATCTCGACAGCAAAGAAGCCCGAACTGTTGTTCGTACTTGAAAGGTTTTAGGGCGGTTTCTGAGGTGTTGGTTCACTGCGTTTTGAGACTATTTCGGGGTGGTTTGCGGCTGTCAGCTCCATGTCCTCTCTACTGTTCGTGCGTGTGTGTGTGTCACGAAGTTTCCGGCGAGTTCGCCGCTGGTTTGATGAGAGGAGGAGTCGAAGGGTGGTTTGATGGCTGAAATTCAAGTCATGGAGGGAAGGGAGTGAGGCTTGCTGGTTTTGGAATGGGATCGTTGGTGTTTGGGTTCTGATGGTTGTGTCTGTATAGTTAAGAATCAGCCATGAAAATGGCCGCTTGAACAAGGAGAGCAGGGGAGGGTCGGGTCTCCTTTCCAGCGCAGCTTCTTTTAGAGTCTATAGGCGTTGATTGTTCTGTAGGTTTATAGGTCTAGGTACTGTTAAATAGGAGTAGGGATTAGGTTAGGGGTATGAGCTTAGGAATTATGGGCTAGGGAATTGGGCCAAAGACTAAAAAAAAATGGACTACGAGATTTATAAAGATGGGATAAACCAACCTAAAACTAATTCCTCCTTCTAAAATTATGTACAATTATAATACAAAAATATAAAACTAATTTTAATTAATTGAACTAAACTATAAAACATAAAACTATATATTTTTTTATTTACAAGATTATATAAAAATAATGATAAAGTACTATTTTTGTATTTTTTTAATTTAAATCTACGAAAGATACGTAAACTAATATATTTTTGTAATTTTTATTTTTCTTGTAATAAAATAAAGTAAAAGAGTAAAAATGAGTTGANACGTGAAGATCATGACCACACTCACCAACCCATCTCATACACACCTGAGTCTGATGAAAAGGATCTGCTTATCAGAAACTTGGCCGAGGAACTTAAGAAACTGACCAGCCGGATTCAGGGCGTCGAGGGAAGCAAAGGAATCGAGGGGCTGAACTATGAGGACCTTTGCATACAGCCTGATGTTGAACTGCCTGAGGGGTACAAACCTCCTAAGTTCGAAATGTTTGATGGCACGGGTGATCCAAGGGTCCATCTGAGAACCTACTGCGACAAGCTGGTTGGAGTAGGGAAAGATGAAAGGATCCACATGAAGCTGTTCATGTGGAGTTTGAAAGGAGATGCATTATCTTGGTACAACAGCCAAGATCCCAAGAAGTTGTCAACCTGGGTGAGCATGGCATCTGACTTTATGGACAGATTCAGATTTAATACAGAGAACGCACCAGACGTGTTCTATATCCAGAATATGAAGAAGAAGCCCACGGAGACATTTTGCGAGTATGCTACTCGCTGGAGGTCCGAAGCTGCTAAGGTCAGACCCGCCTTAGAAGAGGAGCAAACGAACAAGTTCTTTGTCCGGGCTCAGGACCCGAAGTACTATGAACGGCTGATGATGATTGAGAACCACAAGTTCTCCGACATTATCATGTTAGGTGAAAGAATTGAAGAAGGTATTAAAAGTGGTATGGTTACGAATTTTGAAGCCTTGCAAGCTACAAATTAGGCTTTACAGTCCGGTTGTGTGTCCGAGAAAACGGACGTGGGGGCCGTGATGGTTGCACAATAGACCAAGTCTCCCCTCAAGTACCAAACTTACCCAACACCTCCAATCACATACCAGCCAACCCCAAATTACCAAGCACCCGCACCCTCGTACCAAGCTCCGCCACCAACTTATCAATCATCTCCACATCCTACATATCAACCTACTTCACCCAGATACTCCCAACCCGCTCATGTCTACCAAACTTATAATGCTCAACCATCCCATTATCAATCACCCCCTGCACGCCAAAACTTCCCTAGACCTCGACCTAATTTTGATTGCAGACCTCCAAAATAATATACCGCCATCGCCGAACCCATCGACCAGCTGTATGAGAGGCTCAAAGTTGCTGGTTATGTCACCCCCATCCCTGCTGCAACCCTTGAGAATCCTTCTCAATGGGTTAAACCAAACAAGTCCTATGCATACCACTCCGGCATGAAAGGGCACACCATCAATGAATGCCGCTCTTTGAAAGACAAAATACAGTCTCTGATTGATAACAAGATCATTGTGGCAAAGGAACACGCTCCAAATGTCCGCAACAATCCTCTGCCAGACCATAAGGGTGGAGGTATCCACATGATTGAAGCAGAAGATGACTGGGATCCCGAGGGATCAATCGGGTTGATTGCAGATGGTGATGACCCAAAGAAACCGGCAATTACTCTCAAACCAATTATAGTCCAAATCCAACCGTCTGAAGACGCTGAGGTGAATATGTCGATACCTCTTGAGTTTGAAGCAGCGCCACCCGCAAAAATACTGGTACCAATTGAGGTTGAATTTATGTCTCCGGCAAATGCACCTGCACCATTTGAGATTGCAGTCTTGCCACCCAAGGCTCATGTTCCATTCGAAGTGGTGATGTCAACCACGCCACCCTTCTATACAAATGTTATACCCTGGGACTATACAGCCGAGGCGAGAAGGAAGGGCAAGGTCAGGATTGAAGAATCTGTCGCAGCACAGGGTATGACAAGAACTGGTAGAGTCTATACCCCTGAACATCTATCTGAATCAAGCAAGCAGGCTTCCAATCGGTCACCCCTCATTGAGACAGGTCCGGGCGACCTTTGGAGGAAAGTACAGGCCAAGGAGTATTCGGTCATCGACCAATTGAACAAGACGCCGGCACAAATATCCATTCTCTCTTTGCTGCAAAATTCTGAGATGCACAAGAATGCTCTATTGAAGGTGCTGAATGAAGCGTATGTACCAAATAACATCACCAGCGAAGAAATGGCTAGAATGGTAGGACAAGTTCTGGAAAGCCATAAGATCACCTTTTATGAGGACGAGCTGCCACCTGAAGGGCTGGGGCATAACAAAGCATGGCACATCACCGTGCAATGCGAAGATAATTTCATCACCAGGATCCTGATCGATGGAGGTTCTAGTCTTAACATTTGGCTGCTGGTAACACTCAAGAAGTTGGGCAAATGGCTGCATGAGATAAAGGATGGAGCAATCAATGTGAAAGCCTTTGATGGTTCTCAGAGGTCCACCATTGGTGAGATTAGTCTATGCCTGCAGATGGGACCAACCTGGTTCGAGGTCGATTTCCAAGTAATAGATGTACCAGCGTCTTACAACTTACTGCTGGGACGGCCATGGACTCATGCTGCTGGGGCCGTAGCATCAACGCTGCATCAAGCAGTAAAGTTCGAATGGAATCACCAGGAAGTAATCATTCACGGCGATGGTAGCAACCCTATATACAGTCGCCAGACTATTCCGGCGATCGAGGGAAGAAGGAAGCTGGGTGGAGAAACTTACCACCACATCGAGCGGGTCAATGATGTCGATAAAGACAATGGTGGGATAGCAAAATCGAGAGTATACTGAGTTGGAGTGGGTACGAACCTGGCAAAGGTCTCGGCAAGAACCTCTAAGGAATCTCTAAACCCATAAAGCTCATGAAACACGGCACTACCTTCGGTTTGGGATATGAATACACCTGGGAAGAGTTCAATAGCTAGTCGCCACCATGGCGCAATCCTTACTACCCACTAGAGCAGCCAATACCGCATCTGGAGCAGACCTTCCAACAGGCCGACATTATTTATGGGTCAAATAAAGAAGAAGCACTTGCAGCAGTGAAGAACTTGTTTCTAGAGGACAATGATATAGACTGTTGTGTTATTCTCGAGGAGGAGGGGGATGAAGGCCCTTCCATACAGGCTATGAGCAGAGGGGCACATCTCAAGAATTGGACCCTCAGGACAACCAAAGCCCGACGAGCCTCGGAGTATCAAGGCTAAAACAAGCATTATTCACTGTTTTATTTACTAAATGATTTTCTTTTCGCATTTTTCAATTCCTGCAATAAGGTCTTCGATGTTCAAATAGTTATTCAATTTATCAAAAGCATGTTTGATTTTTCTTACGAATTAATATATGTTGCTATCGTTTTCCTCCTTACTTTACCAATACAGCATTACTATTACTTATCTTGATGAACCAATGACTGTGACATGCAGTGAGACAACGCAACAAACGGACATAGATTCTGAGGAAGATGACATACCTGACGAGATTGTCAAAGAAGTTGAGAATTTTGAGAACAGACCTAAGTCCAACCTGGACGAGACAAAAATTGTCAACCTGGGAGATTCAGAAATCGTCAAGGAAATGCGAACACAGCCTACAAGCCTTAGATGAATGGAGCTGTAGAAGCCGTCAACAACAATATCAAGAAGATATTGAGGAAAATTATAAAGAATCACAGACAGTGGCACGAGAAGTTATCATTTACCCTACTGGGGTACCGTACCACAGTCCGCACTTCAACCGGGGCAACCCCCTATATGCTGGTTTAGGTACAGAGGCTGTCATTCCCGCTGAGGTGAAATTCCTTCCTAAGGATCATACAAGAAGCTGAGCTCGACGACGTAGAGTGGGTAAAAAGTCGTTATGAGCAACTAGACCTTATAGATGGAAAGAGAATGAATGCAGTCTGCCATGGTCAACTTTATCAGAACAGAATGTCCAAAGCCTTCAACAAAAGAGTCAAGAAAAGACTGTTCACACCGAGGCAACTGGTGTTGAAGAAAATTTTTCCACATCAAGATGAAGACAAAGGGAAGTTCTCTCCCAACTAGCAGGGTCGATACATGGTTCATCGGGTTCTAATAGGAGGAGCCCTCATACTTGCAGAAATGGACGGTGAAGTCTGGCCAAAGCAGATCAATTCAGATGCAGTCAAGCGTTACTATGTGTAATCTTTATGCTTTCCTTATATGATGTAAATTGAACTACGCTTGACCCAATTCCTGTTTAAGAGGGGATACGTAGGCAGCCCTATGTGTTCGGTCACAATTCAATAAAAATTTCATTTCCCCCCGCAATTGGAAACTAGGGTAGAATTTTGAGGAGGACCCTCAAAATTTCGAAGTAATTTCAGTCAATCGCCGTACGAGCAGCAGTCAGAAACATCAACCCATCAAACTGGGGCAGAATTTTGAGGAGGACCCTCAAAATTCAGTGGCAGGAGAGGTTGCAATGTCCTGAACTACGTCACAGTCGTCGGTTCATCTAAAACCTATTTTTTACTATACATTTATGTCATAATTTACAAAATCATACATGTTTATTATTGAAACTGCTTTGTTTAGCAACGCTACCCCAGTGAAACAAACGATATCACCAGATTGAAGTCGAACGAGTCAAGCAAAGCCAGCGGGGACACGGACTAACCTTCCCCCTTTACAAAACTCATGATTTTTCTTTGGATGCAGGCACTAGGATTGCAAAATCGTTAATAGATACTATACGCCCATGGAACAAACATTGTTCAAGAATACGACTCTCCGAACCATCGCACTTGCAGACATTTGCTATCAGCACACACCAGTAATGCTTCGTAGTCACAATGCTCCCAGTAATCACATCACTGCAATCTGCTCTCAGCTAAGAAAACTCCACTGTCATTTATTATTTTATTTCTTGCATAAGGCTACTATTTTTCCTTCCATTGCATAAGGCTACTATTCTGCCTTGTCTGCATCTGCATTGCATAAGGCTACCAGCTTGCCTTCCAATTTGCATAAGGATACTATTCCGCCTTCCGATTTGCATAAGGCTACTATTCTACCTTCCGAGGTTAAGCTCTACCTCCATCTGCATCTACATTGCATAAGGCTACTATTCTGCCTTGCGAGGTTAAGCTCTACCTCCATCTGCATCTACATGGCTGAAAGATCGCCACATACTGCATCTGCATGGCTGAAAAATCGCCACATACTGCATCTGCATGAGCTGAAATATTGCCACATACTGCATTACATGGGCTAAAATATCGCCACATACTGCATTGCATGGGCTGAATTATCGCCAACACATCCAAAGGCGTTATCATTCGGAGGCACCATCTTCATATCCCGAGAACACCATGTCATGGCTTGAGGATCTCTTTCAATTTTTGCGTATCATTATTCAAAGGCGACATGGTTCGGAGGCACCATCCTCATAGCCCGAGAACATCATCTCATGGCCTGCGAATCCCTTATCATACAACCCATGGCCCGGGACATCATGGTCTAAGGACATCATCCTCATCGTCCAAAGACAACATTCATGGTCCAACAGGAATTTGCATCATGTTTAAATTTATGCACAATATACGCTTGTATTGCTTCGATTTGCAGGTAAAACGGCAAGCAACGACTAACCCAATAGGAGCAATCCCGGTCCAGTTCCCCCAGCCATATCAAACCTAACCATTCCCGTAAACCGTTCGCTCACCCAGCCCTAGATGTTGCGTCCGTTCTTAACGTCGCTTCATCGGTATACTCTACTGATGGGTCCTGAACTACATACGACCTGATTCCTGTGAAACCAGGGATATGTAGTCAGCTCAGAAGCCAGGGTGCGGCCTAAATCTTCCCAAACCGTTTCGCTCGGTCAAAATTGGCCATCGTTTCTTTACCCGAAAACTCTTTCATCCCTCTCGGGTAGAGAGGGGCAGCTGTTGATACCCAATTTTTCCCTATATATTTTTAAATATGAAAAATACTTCAAAAATAGCACATATATGCATATATAAGCATGCCTAAGGTTTTTATTATTTTTCCCATTATTTAAGGTTTTAAATTGATTTATTTTCTCCCTTTTTATCCATAAAATCCCCAATAATTATTTCCAAAATTATTGTTTTGATAATTCATCTATTGGGTTTCTATATTTATGCCAAAATATGGCTAAGATAATTTTTATATATTTTTGCAATTACATTTAGTACTTTTAAAGTTAAATTACACATAATTGCAATATTAGCCTTTTTAAAATTTAATAATGTTTTATATGCATAAAATTGGATCCTGTATTTGTAAATTACTAATTATGTATTCTAAATCATTTTTGCATTTTTAAATTATTTTCAGAAAGTACCTACTATTTTTTACAAATTAAAAAAAACTGGCTATTTAAATAATAGCCCCATTTGTATTTCAATCATAACCAAATACACCCCTGGCCCAATTGAAACCCCGACCCAATTAACCCAATCCACTTTTATAACCCGCCCAGCCTGGAACCAATCTTGGCCGTTGAACTCAAGATATCAATGGTCCAAAACAAACCTTCCTTTTTTATCTAACCTAAGCCCCGAAACCCTAAGTCATTTTTTACCAAACAGCCGCCCTGAAAACCCCTTTCCTCTCCAATTCTCTCTGAGACCTAGACAAAACCCTAGCCGCCGCCACCTAATCCAGCCCTAATCCCTTCGATCCTCACTCAATCCATGGATTCCCATGGTTGTTTGACACGTATACTTGTCTCCTACGTATCCTGGTTGCTCGTTTTTGTGATTTCATGGAAGGATCTCGAAGAGATCTAGTCCAGGTCTTGTTCAAAACT
>NW_017677835.1:0-21903 GCF_001879085.1 Nicotiana attenuata
AAAGAATGTGACGCATGCTGCTGGCGGTCCAAAATTGGGGAAGGTATACGGGCTTCCTACTAAGAAATTCTATCGCTATAAGTGTGGAATGCAAGGAATAGGGACTTCCACGCAAGCCGAGCAACTTGATGGGGAGAGCCTCTCCTCTATGCGAGAGACTGTGACAAAGCTCACATCCGAGCTAGAAGCCGCCAAAGAAAGAGAAAAGCTTAGAGATGCTCAGTACATTGGCATGCAAGAGCAGATCAAATCTCTCCTAGCTTCTGGCAGTTTTCCGATTCCCCGGTCTCGTGAGTCATCGCCAGAGTATCGCCTTCCCCGTGCTCGTTCCTCTATAAGTACACCCTTCTGGATACCGTCTTGGTGATGAAAGTTCATTAGACGGTGATGATAATGATGTACAAAACACTCATTGACTTTTATACACTTTGAACTAGACAAATAGAATTGGTTTTCTATTGGGGTTGTAATAAGAGTTAACTTAGTTTGGTTAGCTTAATGTGGTATTTCTATTGAACTTTAAACTTTGTTGGTTTAAATGTTGGTTTTAATGTTGTTTTTGTGTTGTTGTTGGTATTGTTGTTGGTATTGTTGTTGTTATTGCTTGTAATAGGGATTTGGTATGACTGGCAGGTGGTGTAGCTGCCACAGGCAGTTTCTGCCAAAATAATACCCTGAAAAGCGACCAACTTTGGTCTCTTTTTGGTCGCTTTTCTATTAAAAAAAATAATTTTCTGGGATATAGCGACCAAAGTTGGTCGCTTTTTACCCAGAATTCTCAAAAAGTGACCAACATTGGTCGCTATTCCATTAAAAAAAACAATTTCTGGAAATATAGCGACCAACTTTGGTCGCTTATATTTAAAAAAGATAATTAAATTCTTGAAATTAGCGACCAAAGTTGGTCGCTAATTTTTAAAAAAAATTAAAAAATTAATAAAAAAGAGACCAACCTTGGTCTCTATTTTCCAGATTTTAAAATTTAATATTTGGATTAGAGACCAAAGTTGGTCGCTTTTTTATGATTAATAATAATTAAATAAAAACGTATTTTACATTTAGAGACCAACTTTGGTTGCCAAAATTATATTATTAAAATAATAAAGCGATCAAAGTTGGTCGCTAGTCTTTACCCGGAATATTTGGTCCTTTTACCTTAGAGACCAAAGTTGGTTGCTATTTAGCGATCAACTTTGATCCCTAAAATAAAGGACCAGGAATATTGCGACCAGGCATGTTTGATCGCTTTTTGGTCGCTTTTAGGCCTATAAGCGACCAACTTTGGTCGCTTTTTGTGGTCGCTTTTTACCGAATTTCTAGTAGTGATATATAAAAGGGTATATTAAAAATAAGTAGAATTTTAATTAAGTTAAGTCAATTCTTAATTATGCGAGTAATTGGTTAATTATCGGGTAACGGAATATTAATTAATTAACTAATAAGTTGGGATAAAAATTTAAAATTCCCCCACCCTCTACGTGGCAGCAAGCCACATTCTAATCAAATGACTATTAGTCATTTGAGATTAGGTGGCACCAAAATAGGCTAGTTACAATACACCTCATTTCTCTATATTTTATATACAAATTACTACAATATTAATATTAGCCATTCTTACAATTGGAAACATTAGCATTGAATTGACAATTAAGAGGCACAACAATCAGAACGTAGCCATTCTTCATTCCTACAATCTTAATATTAGCCATTCTTACAATTGGAAACATTAGCCTTGAATTGACAATTAAGAGGCACTACAATCAGAACGTTGCCATTCTTCAAGTTTTCAACAAAAAACGTGAATTCTTGCAACCAAAAGAAATCCAAGGAGAATTATTAACAACGTAAAACTTTGCGGTTCTAAAGGTGTACGGTGCAACTTTTTCCAAAAACATCATACGGATTTTTCCCTACTCCAGGTATGTTAAGGCTAAGCTCTTCCTTCATTTTGCATGATCTCGTAATTTCACGAGTTTGATAACAAGGCATAAAGAAAAATTATTATTCCAAAATTTGCGTATATTTTGCTAGTCTTGTAAGTGATAAAATTCTCCTTATCGGGACTTCATATTAAATTGAGTATTTTCTTCTTCCAGCCAAGAGAGCAGAGAGTGTATATATACAGTATTACAGTATTTTCATTACCATCGAGCTATAATCGATGGGCAGGCCCCCATTGGGTAACCTCTGATCAGATGGTAAGTTATATACCGATACTACTGTGGCAGAGCACCTATGAGCGATCCCAGTTGGTCGAGATACAGAGTCTAGTATGGCCGAGCGCCTATGAGCGAGCCTACTACAGTAGAGCAGCTATATATATATATATATATACCGATCCTTATAGGATCGGACAACTATTTTAATTACTATATTGAGAGAATTGAGTCAGTATCAGCAGGTAAGCATATCTTCAGATTATCTTTGACTTCCAGTTGCTTTCACTTATTATATTATCAGTTTAGTTTCAGCTTTCAGTATATTGCCTTACATACTCGGTACATTATTTTCTGGGGGAGCTGTATTTCATGCATGCAGGTTCAGACAGACAGACGGGTAGACCTCCTCATTAAGTGTTGCCGGAGTTCAGCTTGATCGGTAAGCTCTATGCCTTTTGGAGTCGCCGGGTCTAGAGCTTTATGTTTATCTTGTGTGTGTGTGTATATATATATATATATATATATATGTTATGAGTAGGTCTGGGAGCTCTTCCAATCACATTATATTCACCAGTAGAGGCTTGTAGACATATCCTGTCAGTTAGTGCAGTATGTTCAGGCAGGCCTTTTATGTATATTTTATTGGTTTGCTAGTTGTAGCAGTTACGACGGCCTTGTCGGCCCAGCTTTATATTGATATTTAGTCAACATTCGTAGTTGTCTTGCAATGTGACCCATGGCCAAAGTATGACATCACATGTTCAGAGTTCCTTAGTCGCAAGTTGGTACGCCAGAATAGGTAAGGCATCGGGTGTCGGTCTCGCCCCCCAGGTTCGGGGCGTGACAAAAGTGGTATCAAAGCAGTTCTGTCCTAGGGAGTCTACAAGCCATGTCTAGTTGAGTCTTGTTTATGGGTGGGTTGTGCACCACACTTATAAGAAGGAGGCTAAAGTGCATTTAGGACTGTCACTCTTTCTTCTGACTCTATATCGTGTGGTAGAGCTCACTTATAAGAATTCAAATTCCGAACATCTATTTTATTCGTAATAAGACGATGCCTACATTCAAAAAGACGATCGATAAGAGATATAGCTGTGGAAGTGTTGAGTTAGAGGAACTCGATTTTGCATTTTGCTTATGATGAGTAAATGAGAGGTCTTCAGCAGATCATGCATGTACTAAAAGGTGTACGGTTCCTGATAAGGAGCTTTTAGGAAAGAATACTTATCCACTCTTATGGTAAAAAGGAATAACGGAATCGGAAGTTAGATACGAGTTGCAGCAAGTACAAAAAGCAAGGTGAATAAGGGTACGATGTACCTAGTTAATAAAGCTTATCATTATTTACCATTAAGGAAGAGAGATATAAGCTTTTTGAGTTACCTTCAACAGTAACAGAGGTATAATTGGCCACAACAATCTCAGTCATGCCCTATGGGAGCTAACTGATATGGTTTAAGAAAAGGACAGGATAGCAGGATCCGGCTGTGGTTAGAGTAACCCAAGATGATGAATGGATAGTTTGCGTTAGTTGACATTTCCGAAGGACATTACAAAGATGCTAATGGATCTCCTTGTAAGATACCTAGATAGTGCACTCTAAAATAGTACAACTAGATATGAGTAATACAAAGACGTGCACCAGAATCCTGGAAGAGGTAAATATTACCTTAGTGTGGCTCCCGTCCCTAGTAGAGAAAGAATGTTTGGAAATTCGAAAAGCCAATGGATGGAGCAAGGGGAGGTAAAAGCAAAAGAATGTTTTGTTTGAATTTTCAAAATAAAGTGATAGATAGAAATATTAGAAGGGAAGTACGAAGAGGGATAATGAAGCATTATGAGTGAGATGTGATACATGGATGGCAACGGTGGAGTGTTACAGAATCTATAGTCAAATGAAGAAAGAGACGAGAGGTGATGGGACTTAAGACAACAAAAGAGTATAGGCCATACAGTCACATTCCCATTTCGAGAAATCAGTTCGCGACTCTAACATGATTAACAGAAGGAAAAGTTAGACCCCAGAGTAATAGAAATCAGTATGGACTGGTGAATAAGATAAACTAAACATGAATTAGGAACTGAGTGACTAAATAATAGTCAGCATCATGAGAATTTCAGATGGCATTCCGGCAATAATAGAATGGACAACTGAAGAAGATCCATGATAAATTCAAAGAATGGTCATTCAGGGAGACGCTTCCCTAAAGCAAGCAATATGAGCAAAGTTAAGCTTAAGGGAGTGTATGTGCCAGATACAGTAAGTGTCACCATCGTGAGTGAGGAATTTTGTTATCCTTGGTACAAAAAGATTACCGCAAGGCGAGTAAGGGTCATTGATGATGTGAAAGGACGCCAAAGATGAAGAGGAAAAACATCGATAGGCAGGTCTTCATGGCTCCAAGTCTTAGTACTCCCCTAAAGGGGGAAATATGGAATAATAAAGGAAGAATGCGATAAAAATGAGAAAGGGATGAGATTGCACTTATCCAAATGTTACAGATATGCTATGATTTCAGAACGTTATGTAAGCACGAGGTTAAAAAAAAAGGGAAGTAAGGATTCCTGCCCGGGATGTTATTGATAGATAAGGAGCTAGTACGTGAGCTAAGTTAAGACAAGGAAATAACCCAAGAAAGAAAGATTATGCGGAATATGGATGTGAGAATGGGCCGACGAGTAGTTAGTAGTTGATTTCGGAAGAGCCTAGTCATGACTAGACAAAAAGTAATAGACAAATCAGCAGATCATGCAAGATAACTGTAGTAAACCCCAATATGGAGAATTCAGCCTCGCAGTAATGTCATTATAATACTTAAGATATATTCAAATTGGAGTCGGAGTAGTTAAAAGTACTATATAAGTGTTACGCGGATAAAAGAAAGTGCCCTGGGAAGGAAGTCAAAATATTAGTTTAGAAGCAACCCTACAAGCACAAGGGCACATAGGTAAGCAACTACGGATGATTACAGGCAGGGAAAGACATCAAAAGGTCCGTAATAAGCTCACAATTTTACGAGAGTCGAGGGGTCTCCCTAAGTACTACAATGAAAGACTAGCTGAGGAAATAAGGAAGAAGGCTTCAACCTAAGCACAATGACCTAAAGAGGAAATGGTCGTGTAATAACAGTCCCACAAAAACATTGTAAGCACTCCAAAGGAAAGTGGCACCTACCGTGGCTAATGAATGGGAAGTAAAATTTAAAGTAACATTCAAAATCATATGAGTTGCACGAAAACTCTAGCATGTGTGGGCACTAAGATAAGCTAAGTATGGACGCAACAAAGGGGCAGAAAGGCCGGGAAAAGTAATAGCCTACGTTGAAAGAACACTAAGATGGAACGAAAGAAATTTGTCGATCAATGATCCAGAGTTGGTTACGTTATGAACGCATTAAGGGTTCAGAGTTTTATACATGCAGCATATACAGCCGTAGAAGATTTTGGTATACATTAAAAGGAAGAATTGAGCCCAGGTCATAAACGAAGGATTAAATTGTTAAAGGATCGTATCATGCATATTCCTTAGCGCCCATGAAAGGCTAAATAGAATAACTAATACCATGAAACACAGATCGGGGGATAACCTAAGCCGCAATAAAGGCCGATCAGAAGATGGAGGAAACTAAAAAGTTACATCAACAAAGTAATCAGGAATCCGATTATTGGACCAAGAAGTTATAGGAATCATGATTGAGAACATAGTAGAATCACTCTTAGTATTAGAGGTGCAAGAGAGATAGCGCAACAACCATATTCTATAATGGCTCTACAGTAAAGCCAGATAGAAAAATACCAGCTTCATAAGAATTCAGTATGGAGCACCCACCGGATTGTATAAGCACTAGAGGTGCAAGTATTATAATAGAGCATCAAATGGTGGATGTGATTTATACCTATGTGGAAGAACTGAGTGTTTAGGCCTTACTTGGATTCATTCGTGATAGTCTTCATTGATGATATTTTGATTTATTCCCGCAGCCGGGAGGAGCATGAGCAGCATCTAAGAGTTGTTCTTCAGACTTTGAGAGATAGTCAGTTGTATGCTAAGTTTTCGAAGTGCGAGTTTTGGTTGGGGTCAGTTGCTTTCTTGGATCATATTGTTTCAGCAGAGGGTATTCAGGTAGATCCAAAGAAGATAGAGGCAGTCAAGGACTGGCCTAGACCCGCATCAGCTAGAGATATCTAGAGTTTCTTGGGTTTGGCAGGCTATTATCGTCGGTTTGTGGAGGGGTTTTCATAGCAGCCCCGATGACCAAGTTGGCCCAGAAGGGTGCTCAGTTTAGGTGGTCGGACGAGTGTGAGGCGAGCTTTCAGAAGCTTAAGATAGCTTTGACTACAGCGCCAATGTTAGTTTTGCCCACAGGTTCATGGCCATATACAGTTTATTGTGATGCATCTCGTATTGGACTTAGTGCGGTTTTGATGCAGGATGGCAAGGTCATATCTTATGCTTTGCGTCAGTTGAAGATTCATGAGAAGAACTATCCAGTCCATGATTTCGAGTTAGCAGCCATAGTTCACGCGCTGAAGATATGGAGGCATTATCTGTATGGAGTGGCATATGAGGTGTTCACGGATCACAAGAGTTTGGAATACTTGTTCAAGTAGAAGGAGTAAACTTGAGGTAGAGAAGGTGGTTGGAGCTTTTAAAAGACTATGACATCACCATCTTATATCATCCGAGGAAGGCCAATGTGGTAGTCGATGCTTTGAATAGGAAGTCAGCCAGTATGGGCAGTCTTGCATATATTCCGGTCGGTAAGAGACCGCTAGCTCTGGATGTTCGGGCTTAGGCCAATCAGTTCGTGAGGTTGGATGTTTCTGAACCCAGCCGTGTATTAGCTTGTACAGTTACTCGCTCTTCTTTATTGGAGCGTATCCGAGATCGGCAGTATGATGATCTTCATTTGTGTGTCCTTAGAGACACGGTGCAGCACAGAGGTGCCAAGCACGTTACATTAGGAGATGACGGAGTTTTGAGGCTGCAGGGTCGAGTTTATATGCCTAATGTGAATGGGCTTCGGGAATTTATTTTTGAGGAGGCCCATAGTTCCCGGTACTCTATTCATCTGGGCGCCGCCAAGATGTATCAGGATTTGCGGCAGCATTATTTGTGGAGGAGAATGAAGAAGGACATTGTTGCTGTTGGCCCAAGTAAAGGTTAGTTTTGAAGACTGACAAAGGAACTCATGATGAACCAGGTCCATCTAGTGGTCCATCCCTCAGGTGCACAAAAACAGGCAGATTTGAGCATGTGGGTTGCACGTGATGGAGATAAGCTTAACTTGGTGTATTTAATATCTCCTGATCAAAAAGGTTGCATAATTGATAAGGAGAAGGACTCCTTAATCAAAGAGAACACTATTCAAGATAGGGAAGGAGTTAGAAGTTGAAATCAACTAGAACTCTTCCACCAAGGAAGAGTTGTATCAGAACTCTAGTTATTTCTTCATCTACTAACTCTATAAATTACAGGATGTTCTCACATTAAGTTGTTGCACGAAAACGCAGAAGTTAAACGTGAATTGGGAGCAAAATAGCAAGGCTTTTTGCAAGCAGTTCGTGTGTGATTCAAGTGTGCAAACCAGAAGCTACATGAACGAGATTGAAGAACCAGCACCATAAAGAGTTTTATGTGTCTTTCTTTATTTCTAGTTCAATTGTAGTAGGTGTTTTCATATTGTACCTTTCAACTTTATCTAGAAGCAATGTAATAGGTACTTTGAGTATTCAAGTTAGAGTTAACTTGAAGTTGTCGCAGCAGTTAGAGGCTGGTTGCCACAACGGGATTAGAGTTTAATCCTTAGGTTGACAAAGAGTTTTGTAAATGCTGTTTTGGCTCAGTGATTTTAGTGGAAATTTGGGAAAATCCTACTGAGTAGTAGGTCGTGGTTTTTTCACCTTTTGATCCAGGTATTTTCCACGTAAAAATCTCTGTGTTCTTTATTTTTCGTATTAATTATTCCTCAAACAGCAGTAGTTAGTATACCTAGAAGAACCAGGTCCTTCCAGAGCAAAAATTGGGTACCACACAAATCACCCCCCCCCCCTATTGTGTGGCATTGACGTTTAGAACATCAATTGGTATCAGAGCAGGTTATCCTTGAAGAGGCTAACACCTTAGGAAAAGATCAACATGAGTGCGCCACCTGGGAAGGGCAATCCACTGATAGGCCTCCACTCTTTAATGGCCACTACTACTCTTGGTGAAAAACAGGATGAGAGATCACATCATCGGAGAAGATTATCAGCTATGGGACATTGTCATTGATGGTCCCCTGGCTACCATGAAGAAGAATGCTGAAGGAGTAGATGTGCCAAAAACAAGAGCTGACTGCAATGCTGAGGACTTGAGGAAGTGGGAAAAGAATGCAAAGGCCAAGAAATGGCTTGTGTGTGGACTTGGTCCAGACGAGTACAGTAGAATTCAAAGCTGTACCACTTCTAAGGAAATCTGGGACACTTTGCAAGTGGCTCATGAAGGAACACCTCAAGTGAAGAGGTCTAGAGGAACACTGCTGTATTCTCAATATGAGAATTTCACCATGAAGGAAGGGGAAACCATCCAAGAGATGTATACAAGGTTCACCACACTGACAAATGATCTTAAGTCTCTTAGAAGGGTTATTCTTGAAGAAGACAAAGTTGAGAAGATTTTGACAAGGGTACTGCCAATCTCTTGGGAAAGCAAAATCATAGTTATTCAGGAATCAAAGAACATTGCCACTCTTAAGTTGGATGAGATAATTGGAAATCTCACTGCCTATGAACTTAGAAGGCAAACCATGAAGATGGATGCACCAAAGAAGGAAAGGAACATGGCATTCAGAATCACTGAAGGTGCTGATCTAGAGGAGGATGAAATGACCATGATCACAAAGGATTTCAAGAAGTACCTAATGAGAGAAAATGGTCCTTCAAGAAGTGGAATCTACAACAAACCAAGGGTTCCTGAAAAACAAACCAATGAGGGGTGTTACAAGTGTGGGAAGACTAATCACCACATCAAAAACTGCCCTCAATGGGAAATTGAATGGAAAAAGGAAAGAGCTGAACGAAAGAACAGGAAGAAGGAACAGGTTCATCACAAGAAGAACAAAGGATCAACAAAGGCTATGGTTGCTGCTTGGGGTCAAAGCTCAGATGATGACTCAGACGATGAAGATGGAGATGAACAAGCACTTATGGCAATTGGGAAATCCGATGAGGAATCTGAGGTAAGTATAATTCATCTCAAAAACCAGATTAAATTTTTGTCTAAAGAAAGTCTTGCTGAGTTACTTCTAGATTTCATTGATGAATTTGAGGTTATAAACAATGAAAAGGAACAACTTTCTAAGGAGTGTGTGATTCTGAAAGCTAAATGCAAAAACCTGGAACTTAGGGCTAGTGAAAGTGATAGTAAAAATGCTGAGTTGAAGAACCAGGTTCATGAACTTGACATCACAGTCCTAGAGCTCAAATCTGAAAACCTAAAATTGAAATTAGGAACTGGTAAAAGGAATCTGATCACACACAACTCACTTTAGAAGAAAATGTAGGAAAAATGAAAGATGAGTTGTATAAAAGAGATGAGCAGATAAGAGTCCTTAAGGAGGATCTAAACAAGGTTAAGCACGAGCTAGATAGAACCTGTAAATGGAATAGGTCCTCCGATGCACTTTCATGGCTACATGAACACCAGAGTAGCAATAAGAGAGGACTTGGCTACGGTACCTCTGCACCTAAGTGGGATCCCAAAAGCAAGTACCTCACACTTCTTGAGAACAAAATTTGCACATATTGTGGTAAAATTGGTCACTATAAAAGTGAATGTATTGCAAAAGAAAAGGATAGTCAAAAGAATAAAGAATTTGTTCAAAGGGAATATAGGCTGCCAGGTTGGGCTAAAAAGAATTTGAATCACCCTTTTGCCTATAGAAAGGGACCCAAACTAGTTTGGGTTCCTAAGACTAACCCCTGATTTCCCTTTTTGGGTCCAAGTGAAAGGGAGCAGCCAAATATGGTACATGGATAGTGGCTGCTCAAAGCATATGACAGGAAGCAAGAACCAGTTCCTTTCACTTGAGGACTTCAAAGGAGGTAATGTCTCCTTTGGAAATGGGAAGAAAGGTGAGATCATTGGGGTTGGAAAGGTAGGTAAGACTGATTCTCACTCTATTGAGAATGTCTACTTGATAGATGGCCTAAAGTACAGTCTAATCAGGGTATCACAATTATGTGATAAAGTTAAATTGGTAGCATTAACCACTACCAAATATTTTATGATTAATCTTACCATTGACAAGATTGTTTTGCAGGAAAAAAGAGTAAACAATACATGCATTGTAGATTTGTCCACACTTTCAGAATGAACTCACTTGCTTAAGTGTGTTGGACAATGATCCCCTCCTTTGGCACAAGAGACTTGGACATGCAAGTCTGAGTCAACTCAACAAATTAGTCTCCAAGGACCTGGTGATAGGGCTGCCTAACATCAAGTTCAAGGAAGACAAAGTTTGTGAGGCTTGTGCAAGGGGGAAGCAGGTAAGATCCTCTTTTAAATGCAAGAAAGTGGTAAGCACCACCAGAATGATGGAACTGGTCCATATGGATCTCTATGGTCCACTGAGAACATTAAGCAGAGGTGGTAAAAGATATGTGATGGTGCATGTTGATGATTACTCTAGGTTTACTTGGACATTATTTTTAACATCTAAAGATGAAGCATCTGACATGTTTGCTTCTTTTGTTAGAAAAACTCAGAAACAACTAGGTAATCAATTTGCATCAATTAGGTATGCTACATTATAAATAGTTGCATGACTAGATCTCTTGTTAAGAAGATTCCCTATGAGTCACTTAAAGGGAGAAAGCTAAATATATCCCATCTTAGGGCATTTATATGCAAGTGCTTTGTGCACAATAATGGCAAAGATTCCCTAGGTAAGTATGATCCCAGAAGTGATGAGGGAGTATTCTTGGAATATTCTTCACATGGTAAAGCTTATAAGATATACAGTAAAAGAACAATGTGTGTAGAAAAATGTATATGTTATTTAAAACTAACATTCTTTCTGATAAGCTGGAACATGAAGATGAAGCAATTGGGCTGGTAAGAAATTTAAATGATATCGCAGCCCAGACTGAAGCTGCAACAGAAGAAGGAACATGTGATGGAACAGGTTCTTCTACCCAAGGCAACATGACAGGGGGAACTGACTAGAGAGGAACTGATCCTCAAACCTCGAGGGAACATGTCCATAAATCTATTCCTCAGTAACAAAACCAGGAAGGAACATCCAAAGAAATTGACACTCCTATTGCGACATCCACAAAATTGGCTATAGATGAACCTGGTTCATCTGTTGATCAGAAGTTGTATAGGGGAATGATTGGTTCTCTTTTATATCTCACTACTAGCAGACCTGACATTGTGTGCAGTGTAGGTCTTTGTGCTCGATTTCAGGTTTTCTAGTTGATAGGAAGAGTACCCAGGTATGGCACACTTCCTTGGTTCATGTCTTGTGTCATAGGCTACCAAAAAGGCAAAATTCAATGGCCTTATCTACTACTGAGCTGAGTATGTTGCTGCTACTTCATGGTGTGCTCAATTGTTGTGGATCAAACAACAATTATTGAACTTTGGAATTGATGTGGTTGGATCCCTATTTTTTTGTGATAATGCTAGTGCTATTAGTATGACAAAGAAACCAGTTCATCATAATAGAACTAAGCACATAGATGTTAGGCATTATTTTTTTGAGGGACAACTATGAGAAAGGCTTGATCACTGTGGAATTTTGTGCTACTGACAAGCAAATTACTGACATCTTCACAAAAGCCTTAAGTAGAGATCACTTTGAGAGGAACAGGTTGGAATTAGGGATGATTAAGATCACCTAAAAGGACCAGTTCAAGGTTAAACGGAAAAAAAATGAAAAAAATTGGTTAGAAAGTCTATAAATTGTGTATAATTAGATTAATTCTTGCTCAGTCTCATACTTTCCATAGTATACTCTTGTGCCATGTGTTAAAATGACTCATTAATCTCTAATGATATTTTCTCTATTTTGGCAAATTTAGACTCACACAAGAGAATTATCAGTGAAGAACCTGGTTCATCAAGATAACACGGTATGTTTTCTACACTCTGCATAATTTGAAATAACTATATTTGGATCATGAGCAGAGAGTCCTACCAAATACCAAACTCCTTTTGGACATATCCGTTACAAGTGAACCAGTCCCGTTCAAAAGAGTCCCAACCAAATGGAAGTACCTAGATTCTAGGGATACACTCCAACGTCTCTTTAAAATTGAATTTCAGTTTAATTAAACTTCGAAGAGTCTGAAAAGATGTAGCTAACCCATCAATTATTCCTCTGTATATTGATCAGCTTTGGTGTATTCCTTACTTCATCTCTCTCAAGCCGTCAAAAACTCTCATTCTTCTTTCATCTTCCAAACACAATCTAATTCTCTTCTTTTCATACCCTAGCCTAGATATGTCAAACACCTCTTAAAATCTTTCATCACCAAGCAAATAAACAAGCAATTGAAAGCAGGTACGGAAGAAGAATCCTAGAAATCTGAAGATTCATTTAAGTCTGCTACTAAGGGGGGAGACAGTAGGTCTTTCAAAACTGAACAGGTTTCTTCTGATTCTAAAGTTTCTCTAGAGACAATTTCTAAAGTTGCTGCAAATTTGGAGAACAGATTTGTAGGATGTATAGCAGGTATAGAGTCTACATAATCTGGAGAAGTTGGTAGTAAAAATGAAAAAAAAAGGAGAGCAAGGGCGCTAGGAGTACTGTGAGGGGAAAGGGGACAAGAGTGGTTGATTCTTCACCCACTCCTGTTGGTATAATAAAAAAAACTGGTGCAATGGTTTTTTGGGAAGAGGAATTTAGTGAAATAGAAGAGAGTGTGAGCAAAACAGGGGGAAATGGGTCTGGCGAAGCTGCTGAGGGGTTAGTTCAACTTGGCAAAATATAGATGAACCCGTTCCATCTGAATAGGAAACCCTCGCGGACCTACTGATAGAGTTATCAATGGCACCAAAAACTCATGCCATTCCTATGGTTTCATTCTCACAACTGTGCTTGCACATTTCAAGGTACCTATGAAGAAGTGGGGTTAATACTCTGCTTGCTTGCGATTATCAAGTCAATGTCATTCTTAATGAACCCGGTTCATCTAAAAAGACATCTATCAATAGCAAAGTCAGAGTCTTGGTACATGAGAGTGAGGCAAAGGATATTGAGATAGCAAGGCTGAAGACACGATTGGTTGAGGTAGAATCTGAGAGAGATGTTCTCAGAACTGAACTTGCAAGGGAAAAGGAGAAGAATGATGGAATTCTTCAATACATGCTGAAACTTCTCCAAGCAAATAACCCAGCCCCTACCTCTTCCAAGCCTTAAATTCTAGCCTGGTGTAGATCAACCAGTGACCCAGTTCGGGACGTTTTGTTTCTTTTGCTTATGTTTTCAGTATTTTTATTTCTTCTTATGCTTTGTGGTAAAATCATATCAATCATCAATGAAGTTCACTGTTTTTGCTCTAACAGTTTGTTTATATTTCTTTGATGGTTGAAATTCTTAGTTTGATCTATGATGATTAATCCATGTTTGCATTTGAAGTAGCCCCAGTGGCCATGAGTAAGCTTTAAAATCTGGTTATCTCACATTTTTTATGCAACTTTTCGATGATGCCAAAAGGGGGAAAAAGGTTGTGCTTTAACACTTTGAACAGTGATGTTTATAACCTAATGTACCTGGTTCTTGATGATAAGTGATAAAAAGGAAAAATGTTTCTAACATTGTGTTGATGTTAAGCTGAGTTGAAACAGGGCTAAGCTTATGAAAAGCACAGAGTTTGTCATCATCAAAAAGGGGGAATTTGTTGGCCCAAGTAAAGGTTAGTTTTGAAGACTGACAAAGGAACTCATGATGAACCAGGTCCATCCAGTGGTCCATCCCTCAGGTGCACAAAAACGGGCAGATTTGAGCATGTGGGTTGCACGTGATGGAGATAAGCTTAACTTGGTGTATTTAATATCTCCTGATCGAAAAGGTTGCATAATTGATAAGGAGAAGGACTCCTTAATCAAAGAGAACACTATTCAAGATAGGGAAGGAGTTAGAAGTTGAAATCAACTAGAACTCTTCCACCAAGGAAGAGTTGTATCAGAACTCTAGTTATTTCTTCATCTACTAACTCTATAAATTGCAGGATGTTCTCACATTAAAGTGTTGCACAAAAACGCAGAAGTTAAACGTGAATTGGGAGCAAAATAGCAAGGCTTTTTGCAAGCAGTTCGTGTGTGATTCAAGTGTGCAAACCAGAAGCTACATGAACGAGATTGAAGAACCAGCACCATAAAGAGTTTTATGTGTCTTTCTTTATTTCTAGTTCAATTGTAGTAGGTGTTTTAATATTGTACCTTTCAGCTTTCATAGAAGCAATTGTATTAGGTACTTTGAGTATTCAAGTTAGAGTTAACTTGAAGTTGTCGCAGCAGTAGAGGTTGGTTGCCATAACGGGATTAGAGTTAATCCTTAGGTTTACAAAGAGTTTTGTAAATGCAGTTTTGGCTCAGTGATTTTAGTGGAAGTTTGGGAAAATCCTACTGAGTAGTAGGTCGTGGTTTTTTCACCTTTTGAGCCAGGTGTTTTCCATGTAAAAATTTCTGTGTTCTTTATTTTATGTACTTTTAATTCCGCAAACAGCAGTCGTTAGTACACCTAGAAGAACCAGGTCCTTCCAGAAGCAGTTTAAGCAAAAATTGGGTACCACACAAATCACCCCCCCTCTTGTGTGGCATTGACATTTAGAACATCAGTTGCATATGTGGCTCAGTGTTTGAATTGTCAGCAGGTTAAGTACGAGCATCAAAGACCTGGTGGTTTGTTCCAGAAGATTGAGATTCCTGGGTGGAAGTGGGAGAGCATCACTATGGATTTCGTTGTTGGACTCCCACGGACTCAGAGGAAATTCGATGCAGTGTTATTGTTGATAGGCTGACCAAGTCAGCACATTTCATTCCTGTGGCAGTCTCCTATTCTTCCAAGAGGTTAGCGGAGATCTATATCTGGGAGATTATTCTCCTTCATGGTGTGCCCATGTCTATCATTTTGGACTGAGGTACGTAGTTTACCTCACATTTCTGGAGAGCAGTTCAGCGGGAGTTGGGCACACAGGTTGAGTTGAGCACAGGATTTCATCCTCAGACAGACGGGCAGTCCGAGCGGACTATTCAGATTTTGGAAGATATGCTCCGAGCTTGTGTCATTGACTTTGGAGGCTCGTGGGATAAGTTTTTGCCTTTAGCGGAGTTTGCCTACAACAATAGCTACCAGTCGAGTGTTCAGATGGAACCTTATGAGGCTTTATATGGTAGGCGGTGTCGGTCTCTGGTTGGATGGTTTGAGCCGGGAGAGGCTCGGTTGTTGGGAACGGATCTGGTGCAGGATACTTTGGACAATGTCAGGATCATTCAAGATAGGCTTCATACAGCTTAGTCCAGGCAAAAAAGTTATGGCGACCGTAAGGTTCGTGATTTGGCATTCATGGTCGGTGATCGGGTATTGCTTTGGGTGTCGCCTATGAAAGGCGTGATGAGAGTTGGGAAGAGGGGCAAGCTTAGCCCTAGGTTCATTGGCCCGTTTGAGATTCTTGATCGAGTGGGGGAGGTGGCTTACAGACTTGCGCTACCGCCGAACTTATCAGTCATGCATCCAGTGTTTCATGTGTCCATGCTTCAGAAGTATCACGGTGATCCATCCCACGTGTTAGACTTCAGCACTCTCCAGTTGGACAAGGACTTGTAATATGAGGAGGAGCCGGTAGCTATTCTAGACCGGCAGGTTCGTCAGTTGAGATAGAGGAGTTTCCCTTCTGCTCGTGTTCAGTGGAGAGGTCAGCCTGCTGAGGCATCGACCTGGGAGTCCGAGTCCGATATGCGGAGCCGTTATCCCCATCATTTTCCCGACTCAGGTACTTCCTTCTTATGTCTGTTCGAGGACAAACGGTTGTTTTTGAGGTGGAGGATGTGATGACCCAAAAAGTCATCACTTGTTTTAGAAACAAATTCAGTGTTCCGAGGCCTAAAAACATCCTTTTTACCTCACCTCGATTTGCGTGCGTGGTCCGGACCTATATCCGGAAAGCCTTCTATGTAAAAATATGAGAAATAGAAATTTCTAGAGTAAAAATTTGATTATGGTTGACTTTGGTCAACCTTTTGAGCCAAAGGACCCGGATCCGTGTTCCGACGATCCCCGGAGGTCCACAGTAAAATATGGGACTTGGGCGTATGCCCGGAAATGAATTCCGAGGTCCCAAGCCTTAGAAATTAATTTTTGAAAGAAATTGTTTTGCTGAATTATCTAAGAAATGAAGAAAAGAATTAATGTTTGAAACCATTGGTATCGGGCCCGTATTTTGGTTCCGGAGCCCGGTACAAACTTTAGAAAAACTTATATATTATGCACTAAGTATCAGTGCATTAGCTAATATTATATCGAATATAGCTTATATATATTTATATATATATATATATGTACACTATCCTATACTATACTACATATGTACATAATTTTAAATTGAATTAAAAGTAATTTAATTTTTTTTTTAGAAATAGCGACCAACGTTGGTTGCTATTCTGGTCAAACGGTCAGAAATTAGCGACCAACTTTGGTCGCTATTTTGGTCAAAATAGTCAAAACTTATTTTGCTGCCAAATAGCGACCAANGCCTTATTGTTTGTAATTATTGTTTGGGTGAGGAAGAGCGTTAAAGCACGAAGGGTGATGTCGTGCATTGTTTGCTATTGTGAGGAAAGAGTGTAAAGCACGAAGGGTGATGCCGTGCACATTTTATCATATATTTGCTTTGGTGAGGAAAGAGAGTAAAAGCACGAAGGGTGATGTCGTTCCACATGATGTACCATTCTGTGCCTATTATATTGATTCTTATGGTGAGGACGAGAGTAAAAGCATGAAGGGTGATGCCGTGCACTTGTCCTTGATTTCACTGATTCTTGCTGATAATTGAGTGGTGTTGTTCTTTACGTTTATTTTACTGATTTTCTGTTGTTACTTGACTTTATGGTGATGTCATTGATTCCCTTGCCCTAATTGCTTTGTAATTGTTGCTTGGGTGAGGAAGAGTGTAAAGCACGAAGGGTGATGCCGTGCATTATTTTGGTGAGAGAGTGTTAAAGCACGAAGGGTGATGCCGTGCACTTATTGCCGTCTGTTACGATTTCTTGTTGTTATCAGTTTCAGTGCATTAATTGTCTTATTCCACTATTACTGTGATTCTTTATTTTGATATTTTCCTTTATTGTGTTACTTGTTATTATTGGATCAAGGTATCCTTGCTCAACAATATGCCTTGAATTTATGCTATAATTGCTACATGTTTATGTGACTTAATTGCTACTTGACCTTTAGCATACTTAATATTAAATTGCCTAATTGCTCCTTAAAGTCCACAATTAATTGCTGCTTGTCATTATTTGTTTTCCTCAGTGAATCATAATTATCGTGTACTTGTTGTCTTATGAATTCGTGTTAATTGTTGCGTTTGTTAGAGTAGACTTCATTTGGAAAAATTGTGGATTTAATGAAATGGGAGCGGGTGGTACGCCTACCACGAGATTTAATGAAATGGGAGTGGGTGGTACGCCTACCACGAGAAATAATGAAATGAGAGCGGGTGGTACGCCTACCACAAGATATGAGAAATGGGATCGGGTTGCACGCCTGCAACGAGTTGTGAACCGAGAATGAAATCTGCTTTTGTTTTCCTTATCCTTGTTAGAAGTTGAATTTTGGTTTCCTGGTAAATTTCTTGAGAACCTGCTTTATCTGTTATTTCCCCAAAGCATGTATCCCCCTTCCATATTTATTTTGTTTGTTTCTACTTTACTTTCCGCTGTATATTATACAACTGCACAAGTTTACTTGTTTGTCTGGTCCTAGCCTCGTCAGTACTACGCCAGGGTTAGGCTAGGCACTTACCAGCACATAGGGTCGGTTGTGCTGATACTACACTCTGTGCTCTGTTGCACAGATCGAGGTACCGGACAGCAGTGGTAGCTCGGGAGCCAGCCTTCAGTCCTCCGAGATACCGAGGTAGCCTTGCAGGCGTCCGCAGGCCCGGTGTCTCCTCTATCTTTATTTATGATTTGCTATCTCTTGTATTTGAGACAGACAGTGTTACTCTCTTTCAAATGGTTGTATGTAGTAAATCTTAGTAGTCCGTAAATGTTGTGACACCAGTTCTGGGTAGAGGCATATGTGGATTTTCCTTATTATTTTGGTTTATTTCGTTTAAGTCTTCTGCTAATTACGAATTCCGCTGTTGTTTAATTATTTATTTCCTGCTAATTAAATTGGTAAAAATGGATTTAAAACAAAAGTATTTATGGATTCTAAATGTGTGACTTGCCTAGCTTCTACGAGTAGGTGCCATCACGACTCCTGAGGGTGGGAATTTCGGATCGTGACAGAATTGGACTTTTAGTTTATGAATTGAACTTTTTGGATATAAATTGAAATTTTAGTGTATGAATCGAATTTTTTGGATATGAATTGAACTTTTAGTTTATGAATTGATCATTTAGTTTATAAATTGAACTTTTAGTTTGTAAATTGAAAATTAAGGATATGCATTGAAATTTTCGGATATGAAGTTAATTAACTAAATAAAAGATTAGGATATGAATTAACTAAATTAATTTGTTCTTGTTTTATTTGTATAGATGGAACATCGTACTTNTACTAATTTGGGGATGAAATGGTTTGAATAGAAGAAACCCTAAACCCTACTAATTCCTATTAAATTTGTTATGTGTTGTCTTGAATAGTTTATTTAGAATCTAGGGTTTATGATTTGTTCTTGTGAATCGAACTTTTAGGGTATGGGTTGAATCTTTGTTATTTCTAGTTTTTGTTTCAATTATACTTTGTATTGTCTTGATAGTTTAGTTAGAATCTAGGGTTTAGGATATGAATTGAACCTTAAGGATATGAATTGGACTTTTAGTTTATGAATTGAACTTTTAATTTATAAATTGAGTGTTTTAGGATATGAATTGGACTTTTTGTTTATGAATTGGACTTGTCGTTTATAAATTGTAATTTTAGGATATGATTAGAACTTTTAATGTATGAATTGAACTTTTTGGATATGAATTGAACTTTTAGTTTATAAATTGAAATTTTATGATATGAATTGAACTTTTAGAATATGAATTGAACTTTTCGTTTATAGATTGAGTACTTTAGGATATGAATTTGTGACGATCCAAAGGGGTCATCACCTATTTTTAATTGAATTCTATGACTCCTAGGCCTTGAAAATCTCATTAAGAGTTGCCTTGATTTGCGTACGCAGTCCGGGCGCTTAGTTGTAAAGCTTAAATATGAAATTCTGTGAAAAATGCTAAGTTTTGATGTTAAAATGAATAAATTTGACCTTGGTCAACGTTTTGGGTAAACGGACCCGGACACGTGATTTGACGGTCCAGAAGGGTCCGTAGGAAAATATGGGACTCAGGCGTATGCCCGAAATCGAATTTCGAGGTCCCGAGCCTGAGAAATGAATTTTTAAAAGAAATTGTTCTTCTAAAATTGTTAAGGAAAATTGAAATGATATTTGATAGCAACGTGTTGGTATCGGGCCCGTATTTTGGTTTCGGCGCCCGGTACAGGTCTTATATATGCTTTATGTCATTCCTGTGAAATTTGGTTGAAAACGGGCATCGTTTGACGTGATTCGGACCTAAATTGGAAAATTTGATGTTTTATGAAGTTTGGAAGAATTTTTGGATTTTGAGGTTTAATTCGATGTATATGATGTTATTTTGGCGATTTGATCGCGCGAATAAGTCCGTAGGATGTTTTTGAGGTTGTGTGAATATTTGGTTTGGAGCCCCGAGGGCTCGGGTAAGTTTTGGATAGGTCACGGGTTGCATTTTTGAATTTAAAAAGTTTGTGGTATGAACTGACCTGCAGGCTTCGCATTTGCGAAGCCTGGCTTGCATTTGCGAGCTCGCAAATGCGAGAACTTTCTTCGCAAATGCGAAATCTCTCATGTTGGCCAGTGATCGCAAATGCGATCCTTATGTCGCAAATGCGACCATCGCAAATGCGACATGGGCCTCGCAAATGCGAAGGTCCGGAATTTTGGAAAGGTTCGCAAATGCAAACTAAGATTCGCAATTCCCATATCTGCAGAGGTCGGGGTTCGCAATTTCGGACCCCTGTTCGCATTTCCCATATCAGAGACCTGCAATTTTCTATACTTAACCGATTTTAAGTCATTTTTCGCACCATTTTCAAAACACAACTCCTTTGGGCGATTTTCCAAGAACAAATCTTCTTCCAAATCAATTGTAAGTTAGTTTTTACTCATTTCTTTCAATCATTTACATCTTTTAACATGATTTCAACCTAAAATCAAAGATTTTCATGGGGGAAATTCGGTGTTTTAGGTAGAACCTAGGTTTTTCAAAAATTGGGGATTTGGACCTCAATTTGAGGTCCGATTTCATAACAAATTACATATTTGAGTTCGTGGGGGAATGGGTAATAGGTTTTCGGTTCGAACCTCGGGTTTTGACCACGTGGGNCGATGCTTAACACATGTAATTGGAGTCTGTTTCGGGGCTTACAGAAGCTCGTGCAAAGAAGATTTATAGGAGAGAAGTTCCCCATCTCTCTTAGGCCTTCTGTCTCTTGAAAAATATTGTATTCTTTGAGATCGCCTCTGTGTGATTCATCCTAAGTAGCTAACCGAAAAGGAACTGACTGAAAGGACTGATAAGAGAAGAGGCTCTAACTGTTTAAAGGTAAAGGAAAGGAAGCCAGGTGAAATCACCCCTTGATAAAGGAAGACTCCTACAAAGAGTCGACCAGGCCTTGTAGAAGCGAAGATCGATGTCCGTCCCATTCGACGAAGCAATCTTGGACCCTCTTGGCTGCGCTGTGCTTGGATGCACTAGTCTTCCACACGCCAGCGATGAGATGAAAACTGCCCCCATTCAGTGGTTCCCGTGCCACCACAATGGCATGGCATCGAAAGAGTGACCGGAACCTGTCCCTGACCAGCTCGTAAGTAGCATCCCGCTGCTGGTCGGCACAGCGGGGCGTCAAAAGCAAGCTTTTTTGATTGCCCCGCTGACCTTTTCTAAAAGCACCTTGGGTCGGAGGCTGGTTGTAAAGTAAAGAAGGGTGGTGCGCTTTCGAATTCGATTTCTTTTGATGAAAGAAGAACCCCGTCCCACGAGCGGAGGGAGGTCCTGGGTCGTATCGTTTTTCAACTGTCCGCTGGTAAATCTGGTCTAGCACTACAATGTCTCCATTGTGCGGCGCTATGAAAGAGAAAAAGAAATTCTGTGATTATTGTTGAGTACGACGTATAGGCATGGTGACGAGTATCTATACGTTGGTGTCAAGCATGACCGTGAGTCTTATAATGTGATTTTCATGATTTCGTTGAACAATCTATGCTTTAGAAGTGATTTCTATTTGTTGTGAAAAGTTAAGGAAGTAATTGTGATTTTTGTACATTTTGGAGCGATGGCTCAAGTTATATTACGAATTTGTGAAAGTAAGTGAGTTGATCGAACCCTTTGGAGCATTGGCTCAAGTGGTAAAGCGAGTTGTGAAGTAAAAGTAAAAAGAGAAAGAGTTATTAAATTGTTCCCTTGCCGGGATATTATTGTTTATTTGGTTATCTCCCTTGC
>NW_017677835.1:22648-26737 GCF_001879085.1 Nicotiana attenuata
GCATGTTAGGCTAGGATTTCTATTACTTGTTCTGAGTTTAGCATTTATCCTAATGTGTTGGGCTGTTATTGTGTGTTTTAACTTGGGACTACGGGACGGCATCCCGGGAGATCCCCCTGTACTTGTTATGTTCGGGATTGAGGTGCGGGATACCAAGAGATCCCGGCACATGTAAATGTAAGATTTGAGGATACCCAGAGATCCTCGAGATACCAAGAGATCCCTCGCGTAAATGATGAGGATACCAAGAGATCCTCGGGATACCAAGAGATCCCTAGTGTATATGATGAGGATACCAAGAGATCCTCGGGATACCAAGAGATCCCCGGCTATTACTTCCTGTTGTGAGTAGTACTCCTTATATTGTTTTGTTTCTCCTTCCTATTACTGTTTCCCTTATTTAACCTGTTTAGATTCTTGCCGTAGACTTTATCTATACTGTTTCCCTTAACTTATTATATATTGTGTTTTACCTCAGTAGGGCCCTGACCTTTCCTCGTCATTACCCAACCGAGGTTAGGCTTGGCACTTACTGAGTACCGCTGTGGTGTACTCATGCCCTTCCTGCGCATGTTTTTCATGTGCAGATCCAGGTACCTCCACTCAGGCGCACTATCCTTGAGGCGAGGAGAGCTACGGAGACTTCGAGGTATATCTGCAGCGTCCGCAGACCGAAAAGTCTCCTTCCTTATTCTATCTGTAGCGTTTAGATTCTATCATACTTTTGATGTAGACATTCTGGAGATTAGAGCATTTACAGTATTTCTATTAGCCTGTGGTTCCCGTGAGTTTCCGGGTTTTGGGATTGAGTTATAGACTTCCGCATTTCTTTTGAGTTGTATAGGCCGAGCGGCCTTATATGCAGTTATTATTTTAATATGTCTAGTTTTATTTAACCATTTTGCGAGTTAGGTTGTTATTTCCGCATTGTTAGGCTTACCTAGTTGTAGGAACTAGGTGCCATCACGACATGTTCATGGAGGGTGAACTGGGGTCGTGACAAGTTGGTATCAGAGCTCTAGGTTCATAGGAGTCACGGAGCACAGGCCGGTTTATTAGAGTCTCACTGATCGGTACGGAGACGTCTGTACTTATCTACGAGAGGCTATGTAACTATTTAGGAAAAATCTTCATTTCATTTGAATTCCTTGTCGTGCGATATTTTTGGACATCCATTCTAAACTTCTGACTTCAATTCTCTCACAGATGGTGAGGACACGCGCTACTCAAGATGATCGGGCACCCGCGCCCCCTATTGCAGCCGTTAGAGGTCGGGGCCGAGGGAGAGATCGAGGACGCGCACGTGGTGCAGCCAGAGCACCTGCGCGAGCTGCCGCCGAGGTACCACCAGCAGATCCAGCCGGAGCCCAGGCACCTGGCACACCTACTACTGCCACTACTACTCCAGCCCTCCAGGAGACTTTGGCTCAGTTCATGAGCATGTACACCACCTTGGCTCAGGCAGGGTTGCTTCCCCTTGCTGCAGCCACATCCCAGGCCGGGGGAGGAGCACAGACTCCCGCGTCCGCACTCCTGAGCAGCGAGTGCATGTTGAGCAGGCTCCCGAGATTATTCCCGCACCGCCTGCAGCGCCAGTTCAGCCCGAGGATGGGTCAGCTGCTTCGGAGGACGAGCAGCGGAGACTTGAGAAGTTCAAGAAGTATGATCCCCCAGTGTTCAGTGGATTAGCATCAGATGATGCCTTGGGATTTCTAGAGGAGTGTCACCGTATTCTTCGCACTATGGGCATAGTGGAGTCCAACGGGGTTTCTTTCACTGCTTTTCAGCTTCGGGGAGCCGCCTATGATTGGTGGCGCGCTTATGAGATAGACAGTCCAGTCGAGGCTGCTTCACTGACTTGGACCCAGTTCTCGGATATGTTTATGAGAGAGTTTGTTCCTTAGAGTCTCAGGAATGCATGGCGCGCAGAGTTTGAGCATTTGCGCCAGGGTGCTATGACCGTTTCGGAGTATGCTATCCATTATACCAGATTGGCCAGGCATGCACCGGCTTTGGTTGCTACAGTTCGGGAGAGAGTTCGCAGGTTCATTGAGGGTCTTATTCCACCCATCAGATCTAGCATGGCTCGAGAGTTGGAGATGGACATTCCTTATCAGCAGGTAGTGAGCATTGCTAGGAGGATTGAGGGTATGCTCGCCAGGGAGCGAGGGGAGAGGGAGGCCAAGAGGTCTCGAGAGTCGGGTCACTACTCTGGTGCCCGTACCCCATCAGCAGGTCGTTATGGTAGAGGTTATGCGGGTCTCCCTGTTCATTCAGCTCTTCCAGCAGCCGGCAGTGCTCCAGCTCCACCTACACCTCAGGAGCCTTATTATGCACCTCCAATTTCTAGCGGGCCTCCTGCGCGGGGTGCTTCCAGAGGTCAGTCCAGCAGACCTGGCCCTAGTTAGTCACAACCACCGCGTCCTCCCATAGCTTGTTTCGAGTGTGGTGATACACGCCATATGGTTAGGGACTGCCCCAGACTTGGTAGGGGTGCATCTTCACAGACTGCTCAGCCACAGCGCACTCAGCAGAGTTTGCAGGCCATGGTCACAGCTCCAGCTGCTACCCCACCTGCCCAGCCGGCTAGGGGCGGAGGTCGGGGAGATAGAGGTCGCCCTCGAGAGAGGGGCCGGGCCAGATATCATGCTATTCCTGCTCGTACTGAGGCTGTTGCCTCCGACTCCGTCATTACAGGTATTATACTGGTTTGTCACAGAGAGGCATCGGTTCTATTCAATCCGGGCTCTACTTATTCTTATGTGTCTTCTTACTTTGCTCCGCATTTGGGTGTGCCTCGGGATTCTTTAAGTGCCCCCGTTTATGTTTCTACTCCTGTGGGGGATTCCCTTGTAGTGGACCGCGTTTATCGGTCATGTTTGGTTACTATTCGTGGTTTTGTGACCAGAGCGGATTTATTGTTGCTCGGTATGGTAGATTTTGACATTATTTTGGGCATGCACTGGTTGTCGCCCCATTTTGCTATCCTTGATTGTCACGCCAAGACCATGACGCTGGCTATGCCGGGTATTCCGCGTATTGAGTGGAGTGGTACCTTAGATCACACTCCCAGTAGAGTTATCTCCTTCCTTAAAGCTCAGCGTATGGTTGAGAAGGGGTGTGCCGCGCATTTAGCTTATGTGAGAGATGTCAGTGTTGACACCCCTTCTGTTGATTCAGTTCCAGTGGTACGGGATTATCCCGATGTATTTCCAGCTGATCTTCTGGGCATGCCGCCCGATAGAGACATTGATTTGGCATTGATCTGTTGCCGGGCACTCAGCCCATTTCCATTCCTCCATATCGTATGGCTTCTCCTGAGTTGAAGGAGTTGAAGGATCATTTACAGGAATTGCTTGGTAAGGGTTTTATTTGACCCAGTGTTTCACCGTGGGGTGCTCCTGTTTTGTTCGTGAAGAAGAAGGATGGTTTTATGCGTATGTGTATTGATTATCGCCAGCTGAACAAGGTTACAGTGAAGAACCGTTATCCTTTTCCTCGTATTGATGATCTGTTTGACCAGCTTCAGGGCGCAAAGGTGTTTTCTAAGATTGACTTGCGCTCAGGTTACCATCAGTTGAAGATTCGGGAGCCAGATATCCCGAAGACTGCCTTCAGGACTCGGTATGGTCATTACGAGTTCCTTGTTATGTCATTTGGGCTGACCAATGCCCCAGCAGCTTTCATGCATTTGATGCACAGTGTGTTCAGACCATATATTGACTCGTTCGTTATTGTATTCATTGATGATATACTGGTGTATTCCCGGAGTTGGGAAGACCATGAGCAGCACCAGAGGACCGTGCTTCAGACCTTGAGGGAGAAGAACTTATATGCAAAGTTCTCAAAATGTGAGTTTTGGCTGAGTTCTGTGGCATTCTTAGGCCATGTGATTTCGAGTAAGGGTATTCGGGTGGATCCGAGGAAGATAGAGGTCGTGCAGAGTTGGCCCAGGCCGTCCTCATCTACAGAGATTCGCAGTTTCCTTGGCTTGGCGGGCTACTACCATCTCTTCGTGGAGGGATTTTCATCGATTGCTGCCCCTATGACTAGATTGACCCAGAAGGGTGCCCTATTCAGTGGACAGAG
>NW_017677836.1:0-2394 GCF_001879085.1 Nicotiana attenuata
TTATGCTCATACAAATTTACCCACACACCTCTATCAATCATGAACACTAATCTTACCGCAAATCTCTCCCGAGTAATCACAGTAATCTACTATTGCACTCTCCCGAGATACACTAGCTTGCTTTATTTAGCACAATTCACTTTAGATTGCACCCAAGGCTTCGTTATTCCTAATCCCGCCTTTAAACCCGCAATTATAGATTCCTCTAATAATCTAGGAGTGGTGTTGTTCAACAAAACCCTAAATATGCACTCTTTTCCAAGTTATGCACACTAAATAGGCACAGCTAATTGAGGATCCTGTCAATTAACTACAACGAACACGAAGTTGAACAAATAAAGATTAAACTAGCAATTTGTATTCACATAAACAAGAAGTTCATCACCCAATAGGTTCCATCAAAGCCTTAGACAAGAAATTTAGCTACTCATAGTTATGGGAGAATAAACTAAACTTGAATTCATCATAAAATCAAAAGAAAAGAAGAAAGATGTTTAGAGTACTTTCTCACAATTGTTCTCCTTGCTAAGAAACCTAAAAAATCAATACATGCCTCTCTTGGGCGAAGTCTAGTGTTTAAAATAGGGTTTATGTCTAAAAATCCCGTGTTTTACACTTTGGTCCCCGAAGTTTCTGTGTCCACCGCGGTTCTACCGCGATCGCGGTAGAACCGCGGTAAAATACCCTCGCGGATCTTCAATTATTCAGAGACTACCTTCCACCGCGGTTTCACCGCGATCGCGGTGGAACCGCGGTGGACCCTGTACCCGGGCAATTTGGCCTGTTTTGAATGGGTCACTTGGGAAATGCAACAATTAGCCTTTTTTTCATCAATAGTTGACTCCAAACTGCTCCTTAGCCTTCCTTACACCTATATCACCTGCAAATCATGAAAAGTACCAATAAGAGCATTTTGTTGTCATTTTTCCACATTAAAGTTCACAAGAAGGTGGTTATTCGGTGCGTGATTATAGTTAAATTCACCTATTATCAACACCCCACACTTAAACCTTTGCTCGTCCTCGAGCAAACTAAACCACACTCCTATACCTAACTGTGCAATGTATTACCCCAACTTATGTCACACCTGATAGCATCAAAGACCGACCATAAGCAGTACACAATCATAACTCAAATGCAGACTCTCATGCCATGACACACTTGCACTCACCCTACTTACTCTAAGTGAAATGAAGATTCACTTTTTCTTCCTGAGTCACATGCCCTCACATAAACACGATTTGAGAGTAGTTCCACACACATGAAATTCAACAACAAGGAACCATATATAGAAAGAATTCGCTCACTCTCAGCAAAGAGCATTCACATGCCACACAGATACACCATAAGCTTGCCCCTAGTGTAATACTCCACTAATCGAGTCATTCAGTCAAAGATCAAGAGGTCTTTATAGGTTGTAATGTAAGCTGAGGGACGGGTAGGATATATTTGGATATAGTGACTAACCTCCCTAAGCACTTTTAATACACACTTCCTTTTATATTGCTTTCATGATCAACCACTTGTTTCTCCACATTTTGTTTTACTTGCGTCACCCCATTTCCCGTTTGGTGCAACTGGCTACTTTTTCCTTTTATACACACTTCCTTTTTTTTTCAGATTTATTATAACTGCCAGTTCACTACTCAGACCTTCATTCTTGATTTTCCCCTTTTCTCTTTTTTTTTTTCTTTTCTTTTCTCCCCACCCCACACTTTGACTTTTGTATATACTTTAGTGCTTCAAGTGCTTCTAGGAGGGAAGAATTCAATTAGCGTATTTAAACACCACAATTTAGATCATTATAGGGTTATCAAAGAAAAGGTTTCAGGCTCAAAGGGGTTAACAATGGTAATATGCACAGGTGGATTTTCAAGCATAAAGGGTTAAACAAAGAAATGCCTCAATCATCTCTAAAACTAAACGACTTCTATTTCGCTTTGCAAACACACAGGGCAAGTTCTAGGTATCATACGCAAACATTAGATGCAAGTAACATCTCACACACACTTAGCATGTAACTCATTCCGAATCAGTTCATCAACACAATCATACGAGTGTTCAGGCAAGACAAGATGTGCAAAATTAAGGCATATATTATGAGTCTACAAACAAGCTTAGATGTCACACACTCAAGTTCTTTTCTATGCAAGCGTACACATTTGAGGTTACATTCTGACCTTCACCCATTTATTCTTAAACTTCAAAAAGAAAATACTACTAACCCGGTTCAAAGAAAAACCCTTGGAAAAGAACCCGTGGTACAAAAAGAAAAACCAAGGGGGTAGGTACTACAACGTACCTAAAAGAAGAAAATAACAAAATAAAAAACTCCTACATCGGACTACTCCTACTAGAAAATCGTCTAGACGATCCGTCATCAGGAAAACGTCG
>NW_017677836.1:3421-7542 GCF_001879085.1 Nicotiana attenuata
ATCGCCGGTAAATGGAGGCAACCTCAACACCCGGCGAATTGTAGCAATCTGCGCACTGACCACCGTACCCCGCACAATCAACTCCCTACCCAAATTTAACGGGCAGTTTGCATAAAATTCACGAACCAACATCTTGTTGACAGGTGCAGGGTCAGCAAAGAGGAACTCCATTTCCCGCCGCCGGATCTCTTCATACATCTCCACACTTTCAGCTCGGAGGGCAGCCCGATCAATCGGGATTTCCTGAATGAACGTTTTATTAGCTTTGGCACGGAAGTCATCCTCAGCCTGTTCCGATTGGAATCTAGATTCATCATAAGTAGGTTGGTGAGAAGGACCGCCAGAGCGCCTGTGCCTTTTGGGAGCCATTAATCCCGAAAACAGTTAACACACCATCATCCTATTACATGAGCTAAAGCCATTAAGGTGGTTACTCAGACTTCACCACCCAATGACAACAGCTAGACAACCCTACAACAGCTCCGCCTTTTCAGTACCACATCCAGCAACAGACACCCCACACTTATTCCAGTCAATATTACCTCCAATATACAACACCACCAAGAGATAACATCACTTTCCAACAAGTACACCTATACTAACAAAACTACAACACAATTCATCTAAACCACAATTCACCCTACAACAACAACCAACCGGGATAACATTACAATCCTAAGTCGGCGTAGCACACCCCCACAATATACAACATCGTGCCATCATTCACGGGTAACACATGACCCCAAATCAATATTCACCATAAAATTAGTTTAGGTCCCCAAATTACCAAAACAATTTTACGATTATAATCTAATTGAGACCCAACCATTGTGACACTAACAACCCCCCCCAAACATCAACTACAACAACTATACCCATAATAATCATAAAAGAAAGCAAAACTAGACTAATCCTAACTAGGGTTTAACTATAATTACAAAATTAACAATTTACACTACTTAGGAAATAAAGAAATAGAGAGAGAGGAGAAGAACTTACTTGAGATGAAGAGAGGAGAAAAATTGGAGGTGTGGGTTGGGGATGAAGGGTGTTGAAGAAGAAGAAGAAGAAGAAGAGAGAGAGAGGGTTTGTGGCGGAATTGGGGGTTATTTAGGTGGGGGGTGTTTTTAAAAAAATTAGGAAAAGAAAGAAAAGAAAAAAAAATAAAAAAAAACTACAATACCTGACCGCGTCTGGGTCTGCCGCGGTTCTACCGCGTTCGCGGTGGAACCGCGGCAGTGAGATTCCGCGAGTGTGTTCTACCGCGGTTTCACCGCGGTCGCGGTGGAACCGCGGTAGAACCCCTGTTCTGATTCTGTCGTCTTTTTTTTTTTTTTTTTTTTTTACTAAGATTACAATTACAACAACGTCGTGGGTTGCCTCCCACGTAGCGCCTAATTTAACGTCGCGGCACGACTCATGTAAGCGAGGTTTAAGGTTAGCTCGACCTCTGAGGTTCGGTCAAATGCATCTCGGTCATCTCCTTAGGCTCGTGCATACCAACATACAATTTCAATCGCTGACCATTGACTCGAAATGTACGAGAGTCATCTTCAGTAGAAACCTCCACAGCTCCGGATGGAAACACTTCAACCACGCGAAATGGTCCAGACCACCTTGACTTTAACTTACCTGGGAATAACCGCAGTCTTGAGTTATAAAGCAGTACCCTGTCCCCAGATTTGAAATTTCGTTCAATAATGTTCTGATCGTGAAGCCTTTTCATTTTCTCTTTATACAACCTTGTGCTCTCGAAAGCAAGATACCGAAACTCCTCTAGCTCATGTAATTCTGTGACTCTCGACGTGCCCGCAGCTTCTAAGTCTAAGTTCAGCTGTTTCAATGCCCACCATGCTTTATGTTCTAGTTCTACAGGTAGGTGACAAGCCTTCCCAAACACCAACTTATATGGTGACATACCAATTGGTGTCTTGAATGCTGTCCTGTAGGCCCATAGTGCATCATCCAGCTTCCTTGCCCAGTCAGTTCTTGTAGCATTTACAGTTTTTGCCAGTACGCTCTTGATCTCTCTGTTGGACACCTCAACCTGTCCACTGGTCTGTGGGTGGTACGGAGTAGCCACCTTGTGGCGCACATAATATTTAGCCAACAACTTCTCGAAGGCTCGGTTACAGAAATGAGTTCCTCCATCACTGATAATTGCACGTGGTGTCCCAAAGCGGGTGAATATGTTCTTCTTTAGAAACCCGACTACCACCTTAGCATCATTGGTAGGTAATGCAGCAGCTTCCACCCACTTGGACACGTAATCTACAGCAACAAGAATGTATTTATTGCCATAGGAGCTAATGAAGGGACCCATGAAATCTATCCCCCAAACATCAAACACTTCCACTTCTTGAACTGGGTTCATGGGCATCTCATGACGCCGAGAAATGTTCCCGGAGCGTTGACATTCATTGCAGCTCTTGACCCATGAGTGAGCATCCTTAAATACCGTTGGCCAGAAAAATCCGGCCTCTAGCACCTTAGCTGCCGTCCTGATGCCTCCAAAGTGACCGCCATACGCTGAAGCGTGACAAGCCTGCAAGACAGAAGATTGTTCGATCTCGGGGACGCATCTCCGGATCATGTTATCAAGGCATATTCTAAACAGGTAGGGCTCATCCCAGTAATACCATTGGCTTTTGCGAAAGAATCTCTTCCTCTGGACCGATGACAGGTCGTGAGGAACAATACCACTGGCCAGGTAATTAGCATAATCTGCATACCAAGGCGCTTCCTGATGAGTGGTAACGAGCAACTGCTCATCTGGAAAGGTTTCCAGAATTTCTTCCACTTCTACTACATTCTCAGCTCCTTCAAGTCGTGATAGGTGATCAGCGACTTGATTTTCAGTGCCCTTACGGTCACGAATTTCAAGATCGAACTCTTGCAGTAGCAACACCCAACGAATCAGGCGTGGCTTAGAGTCCTTCTTTTCTATTAAGTATCTAAGAGCTGCATGGTCAGAGTATACGATTACCTTGGATCCTATTAGGTAGGACCGAAACTTGTCAAAAGCAAATATCACAGCTAGCATCTCTTTCTCTGTCACTGTGTAATTCAACTGGGCTCCACTCAGTGTCCTACTAGCATAGTAAATGGGGTGCATCAGTTTGTCCTTCCACTGGCCCAGCACTGCCCCCACCGCATAGTCACTGGCATCACACATCAATTCAAACGGTTGCTCCCAGTCTGGGGCAACGATTATGGGTGATGTGACCAGCCTTTGCTTCAACTCCTCAAAAGCTACCCTGCATTCATCAGAAAATACAAAAGGGTGATCTTTCTCTAACAACTTACAGAGAGGGATGGCAATTTTGGAGAAGTCTTTAATGAACCTCCGGTAGAATCCGGCATGTCCAAGAAAGCTCCTTATGGCTTTGACTGATGTTGGCGGTGGCAGCTTTGCTATGACATCAACCTTTGCTCTATCAACCTCTATTCCTTTGCTTGACACTAGGTGTCCGAAGACTATACCTTCTTGTACCATGAAATGGCACTTTTCCCAGTTCAGAACCAAGTTAGTCTCAATGCATCGTTTCAGCACACGCGTCAAATTTACTAGGCAGTCCTCAAATGAATTCCCCACCACTGAGAAGTCATCCATGAACACCTCCATTATATCTTCTACCATGTCAGTAAATATGGCCATCATGCACCTTTGGAATGTGGCGGGTGCATTGCATAGACCAAAGGGCATCCTCCTGAAGGCATAAATTCCGTACGGGCATGTGAAGGAGGTCTTTTCTCTATCCTCAGGGGCAATGGAGATCTGATTGTACCCTGAGTACCCATCCAAGAAGCAAAAGTGTGACCTCCCTGCCAATCTATCCAGCATTTGATCAATGAAAGGAAGTGGGAAGTGGTCTTTTCTGGTGGCCAGATTCAACTTTCTATAATCCATGCAGATTCTCCAGCCTGTGACAGTTCTGGTTGATATAAGTTCATTGTTGTCATTCTTTACCACCGTCATGCCACCCTTTTTAGGCACACATTGAACTGGGCTAACCCAGCTACTGTCAGAAATTGGAAAAATGATTCCCGCATCCAACCATTTTATCACTTCTTTCTTCACCACTTCCTTCATGTTTGGATTTAGCCGTCTCTGATGTTCC
>NW_017677836.1:10628-24208 GCF_001879085.1 Nicotiana attenuata
AAAAACGAGAGAGATTCGGGTTCTGTGAGTCTTATCAAGTTAGTTTCTCACAGTCACTCGTCAGAATTTCCATAGGCATTGCACCTGTGTACAGTTCAACAACCCATCAAGAAAGTTTTCAATGAAGAGAGTTGGTAGAGAGTGAAAGACTGGGACCTACAATAAGAATCTTTAATGTTTCTGTAATTTAGGCAATTGATAATCTCGCGTTAAACTCCGCCGGCAACTGGCGCGCCAAAATCTTGATCACACGCGCAACAACTATGCCTTATCAAAGAGTAAGACAATGCCAGGGATCGCTGTGCTATACTAGATATAGTATCGCGGTTTAACAAGTCCGGGAGTCGATAGTCCCCGCAGCAGAGAGTTAATAATCACTACTCGCTTGCATACGCTTAGACCATATCCACAAGTCAATTCAGAATCAGGACTGTCCCGCAAATATTTAATTCTCAATTGAGTGTTTTTATCTCATAACTAACTATTCCAAGTACCGTCAACAATGCTATAATAAATAAAAAGGGTATAAACAATTATGGATGAAAAGAACGCTAAAAGCTAAGGCAATGATTTCCCCCTATTGATGGAATCCCTTCTGTTTATGCTCATACAAATTCACCCACACACCTCTATCAATCATGAACCCTAATCTTACCGCAAATCTCTCCCGAGTAATCACAGTAATCTACTATTGCACTCTCCCGAGATACACTAGCTTGCTTTATTTAGCACAATTCACTTTAGATTGCACCCAAGGCTTCGTTATTCCTAATCCCGCCTTTAAACCCGCAATTATAGATTCCTCTAATAATCTAGGAGTGGTGTTGTTCAACAAAACCCTAAATATGCACTCTTTTCCAAGTTATGCACACTAAATAGGCACAGCTAATTGAGGATCCTGTCAATTAACTACAACGAACACGAAGTTGAACAAATAAAGATTAAACTAGCAATTTGTATTCACATAAACAAGAAGTTCATCACCCAATAGGTTCCATCAAGGCCTTAGACAAGAAATTTAGCTACTCATAATTATGGGAGAATAAACTAAACTTGAATTCATCATAAAATCAAAAGAAAAGAAGAAAGATGTTTAGAGTACTTTTTCACAATTGTTCTCCTTGCTAAGAAACCTAAAAAATCAATATATGCCTCTCTTGGGCGAAGTCTAGTGTTTAAAATAGGGTTTAGGTCTAAAAATCCCGTGTTTTACACTTTGGTCCCCGAAGTTTCTGTGTCCACCGCGGTTCTACCGCGATCGCGGTAGAACCGCGGTAAAATACCCTCGCGGATCTTCAATTATTCAGAGACTACCTTCCACCGCGGTTTCACCGCGGTCGCGGTGGAACCGCGGTAGACCCTGTATCCGGGCAATTTGGCCTGTTTTGAATGGGTCACTTGGGAAATGCAACAATTAGCTTTTTTTTCATCAATAGTTGACTCCAAACTGCTCCTTAGCCTTCCTTACACCTATATCACCTGCAAATCATGAAAAGTACCAATAAGAGCATTTTGTTGTCATTTTTCCACATTAAAGTTTACAAGAAGGTGGTTATTCGGTGCGTGATTATAGTCAAATTCACCTATTATCACTATCCTTCTATTTTATTTTGAAAAATTTGAAACTTAGGTAAGTGCTTTTTAAACATATGTATAAAAAGAACATATTTCATTTGATTTAGCCCCTTCATGCTTACTATAACTAGTTATTTCGGTTTTCTATTAGACGTTATTTTTTTCTTTATTTTTCTTTTCACATTTAACCCCCTTCTTCTTCATCATTTTCTTTCTCTATTTTTTCCTTCTTCGTCATTTTCTTTCACCCACTTCATCATTTTCTTGAATTTTAGCTGCGAAATCATTTCATGGTTTTCAAGGCTTTATCCATTTAATTAAATCTGAAAGTTTTCTAAAGAGTGATAGTAGTTGTTGACTGGTGGAATTGAAATTAGTAACAAGGTGGCCGACAAATTTTCCAGCGAGATAGAGAAACGGCGAGATGGAGAAAGTGGCCTGCGAATCTGTCTAGCTGAGCACATTTTCTATTTCTCTTTATGTATTTTCCAATTTCTTTTGACTAATTCATCAAGATACACATTTCTCGGCGAGACAAGGTGGCCAGGGGCGTACGCAAAACTTTTCATAAGCGGTGTCGATAAAAAAGTAAATAAGTAAACAAATCTTTATATAACGATATCATATTAACAAAACATATTATAATAATAAAATGCAATTCGAGTATATTACTATAAGTCTATACAGAGTATTCACTTTTTGAAATTTATTTATAATAACTTTATTAGAAATAATATTAATTTAAGGCACCAAATAACCATTCAAAAAATCAACTACCGTTTGATTCAGTAAATTAGTACTATTACTCAACTTTATCGTCGAGAAAGAAAAAAGTATCAAGGTGACTTATAATGGAAACACAAGCAGCATGCCCTATTTTCAGAAATTGCAAATGTGGAGAATGAGTAGTTTTTTTAAAATAGGGTTTTAAGTTGGCAAAAATATATTTTAGCGGAACTTTTTGTCATGGTGCTCAAAATTTTATAACATTCAAGTTGCTAGAGATTCGAACTCTCGACCTCTATAAAAAAAATTTGAGGCACTTACCAAGCAGGCTGAAGAGCAAACTGTTTCCTAGTATTGTCCTTTTAATCATTTTGTATCATATCTTGTATTTACATATTAATTAGATACATATATTTATTAAAGATGACACCGCTTCGACCAAGGTGCATCCGCCCCTGAAGGTGGCCGGCAAATTTTTCGGCGAGATGGAGAAACGGCTAGACGAACAAAGTGGCCTGCGAATTTGTCTTGCTGGGCACATTTTTTATTTCTCTTTATGTATTTGCCAATTTGTTTTGACTAATTCATCAAGATATACATATTTTCTGGGCAAAATATATAAGTAGCCACCTAAATTATACTCCAAATTTCTGTTACACATTTTTTTGAACCAAAATTACCTTACACATCCAACTTTTCTAAAGAATATCTAAGATACTATCTTTGCTACGTGGCATGCACGTGTGTGACAAAAAAGATAAAATCGTGAACCATTTATAAAAATAAATCAATCTGTTGAAGTGCTACGTGTTAAAATTTATGTATTTGTTTTAATTAATAGGCCCCTTAACCCAACACTTTCCCTTCACTTTAACCCACCCCCTCCGTATTCTTCTTCTTCCCCAGAAACCCCCCCCCCCCCCCCCCTCCCTTTGAGTTCGTTGTTGTCCCTTAATTTTCCCTTTCCCCTTTTCTTTTTCTTCCCCACCCCTTTTCCCTTATCTTCTCTCCCTAATTTTAAGACAACAGTAATGTAAAATAGTTAAAAGGAATTTATATTTAAGAGAATTTTACAGATCTGGGTTTGAATCATAATTAGTAGTAACAATTTAGGAATACAGATTTAATGTAGTAGAGTATTGGTGGTTGAGGGATATCGGAGATGAGCCAAAAGTAGTCGAGATTTGACTAATTCTTAATTTGTTACTTACAGACCAATTTTGTAAAGTTGTTCTTTGTTTGCTTGCGCTTTCATCACTGGGTTTGGTTGCGCTTTCATCACTGGGTTTGGTTGCTTATTTCCATTGAACTGAGCAGCCATGTATCTGGCCATAACCAACTTTAATGGAGTTTGGAGTTTTGTATTCTATTTCTTGTGTTAGATTTGAATCTGGACACGAAAACTTGTGACTAATGTACTAGGGTTCCTAATTTTGGTTTGTAATCCGAAGGTGGTAATTATGGATCGTTTTACGGTGGTGGGCGTCAATGGAGATAAGGTGGAGAAGAGAAAGAGATGGAAGGGAGAACAGTGAAGAGGTATACTTGTAATTTGATATTATTGTAATTTATTAAAATATAATGACATGTGGCACTACATTATTGGTGCGTGACATACCTCACCTTTTCAGAGATGCTTAAATCTAAAAATGGTGTGTATTAGATACACTATTAAAAGGATGAGTGTGTAAGGTTATTTTCGTTGAAAAAAGTATCTAACAGAGATTTGATCGATAGTTGAGGTGGTAACCTATGTATTTTACCTATTTTCTGGCGAGACAAGGTGGCCAACAAATTTTCCTCCGAGATGGAGAAAGTGGCCTTCGAATCTGTCTAGTTGGGCACATTTTCTATTTCTCTTTATGTATTTACCATTTTTTTGTGACTAATTCAGTAATTCATCAAGATACACTTGAAGATGCTTTCAACTTGAGTACTTGACTAACTATAAGGAATCACCAGTTGACTAATTAAAAGGAATCACCAATTTTTCCGGCAAGAAATATAAGGAAGAAGAAAAACGTAAAAATGAAGACGAAAAGAAAAAGAAAGAAAAGAAAAAAGTAAGCAAAATAAGAAATACAGCTAGTAATATATTCTAATAAAAAAATATTTCAAAAATAAATTTGTCACGGCCTGGAATTTCCACCTTCGGGACCGTGATGGCGCCTAACATTTCACTTGCTAGGCAAGCCAACGTTAGAACAATTTATTTCTTTTAACAGTTTAAGTGATAATATTAAGAAAGAACTTAAATAACTGAAATAATTTAAAGTGCTAATGCCGAAGCTAAACCAGCCAAACATCTATTATAAATCCCTGAACCTGGTGTCATGAGTGCACAAGCTACTAGAATAGTACATACAAAGGTCTGAAATAAATACAAAACCGTCTGAATGAAAATACACAGCTAAATAGAAAGAGGAAGGGGACTCCAGGAGCTACGGGCGTTGAACAGTCGTACCTCAAGTCTCCACAACTGTCCAATCCGAGCACGCTAATAACCGTCGCTGGGACCGACTCCAAAATCTGCATAGTGTGCAGAGTGTAGTATTAGTACAACCGACCCCATGTACTGGTAAGTGCCGAGCCTAACCTCGATGAAGTAGTGACGAGGCTAAGGCGGGTCACCTACACTACAACCTGTACGCAATATATAAAAATGACAGAAAATCGGAATATTGAACGAAATTAAACAATCAACTGAAAATAGTAACCACAGCCACAAGAATAAACCAGTGTCGTCCAAAATTACCAACCCTTAGCAGTTCGAATAAAAATACCGGAAAACCAACAATGCTCAAGATATGGAAATATATAGGTTGTTGCGGCGCGCAAGCCGATCCTACCAGACCACACAAAATCCTTCCTTATTCCACCGTAATAGCATCATTAACAGAGATAATATACAAATATGTTGCGGCCCCAACTCGTTCCCACCATATATCAATATCAGTATCATAAATCACCCTTATCTCACCATACCAATCCACCCTTATTCCACCTGTTGCGGCGTGCAACCCGATCCCACCGTATAGAACATATTCACCCTTATTCCACCATATCAATCCACCCTTATTACACATGCTGCGGCGTACAGTCCGATCCCACCATATCAGTACTAAATACTCAAAGCACGATCAAATCAATAGTTCAACCACAAAGCCTTTTCGGTCAATAAATACCAAACTGAACCAAAAGGAAACTTGTACAGTAAAGAAATCTACATGAGTATTACTACACAGCGAGACCAATCCAGCAATTAACAATTAGAAGGTGCAAGTAAGTCAATTTAAACAAATAGCAGGGAATCATGAAAACTATGGAAGAACTAACATCGTGAACTAGAGAAGACATTGAATAACAAGTGGCAATTAAGCATGGAAAGCATATAAAACATAAAACAGTTAAGACAGGACAAGAATTAATTAAGCAAAAGCGGTAAATCAGGAAAAACAGATAATTCGGCGGCGTATAAGCACTCGTCACCTCGTGTATACACCGCTCACATGAGAATCACATAGCACATAGTCCGAAGGTTCCTAATTCCCTCAAGTCAAGGTTAGACACAACACTTACCTCACTCCGCAGCCAATTCAAAGCTCTACCGGGGACTTTCCCCTAGAATTCACCTCCAAACCACTCGTATTTAGCCATAATTAACTCAATGGTATCAAATATTGCTAAAGGAATCAACTACAATGCATAAATTTAGAGTTCCCAAACTTTCCCCCAAAAAGTCAAAAATTGACTTCGGGCCCGCTTGGTCAAAACCCGAGGTTCGGACCATAATCCATTTACCCATTCACCCCCGAGCCCGATTATGTAAATTATTTCAAAATTCAACCTCAATTGGAGGTCTAAAGTCCAATTATACAAAAATTCCTAATTCCACCCAAACCCCCAATTTCCACCATGAAAATCCTAGATTTTAGGTTGGAAACTCATGAAATGTAATGGGTAATTGAAAGAACGGAAATGGGTCAAAAACTACCCCTGAACCATTGGCTTAGGGCTAAAAGTACCCTTCGTCCACCTATCGGTCTAAAAATGCACCTGCCGTTTGTTTTTTGGCCCATTTCTACCCTTATGACTAACAGTCAACACTGAATGAATAAAAAGTTTACACAAATACCACGTGGCTTTTTTTCATTGGTCGAATTTAAAAGCCTGACCCTATTCAAATAAACCCACCCAAATGTTAAGGTTTTCGGACTCAAACTCAAAGCCAAACCCTAAAAACTTCACCCATTGCTGTCATTTTATATCAAGAGTTTAAGCTAAAGGATTATTCCTATAATTTTTTTAGTTTTAATTTGACATTATTACAACAAAAGAAAAACAAATAAATCCAAAAAGATACTTCACTGTTCTCGTTTATCACTGTTGGAAAAACTTCTAAAACCCATTCGCTAAAAGTATTTTTGAAGATTGATTGAAAATTACTTATAGAAAGTGAATTTAACTAGTTACAACTTTATCTGTTGCTTGAGAAATATTGATGTTATTTTTTTTCGAGCGACCCAGTTGACTTGAAAGAATATTATTTTTGGTTAATACTGTGAAATTCGAAGTCAGTTCTTGAGCAGATATGAGGATTGTGTCAGTGGATTGAAGTTAAAAATCAAGTAGTTAAACTGGTTCTAATTCCTTAGTTACCGATGAGATTCGAAAATTGAGAAAGAACTTTGAACCCACCATTATTGATATGTTCAAGCTCTAATTTGCTTTGTGATTACGAATTCTTTGGCGACTTGATGCGTAAAACTGATTTGATTTTATTATTGAGCTGGGAGTCAAGTATTCCTGATCTGAAAACTAGAGACTAGGAAGAAGAATTCATTGCTGAAATTCTAAGAGCTTGGTTCAAAAAAAAATAAAAAAACTAAAAAAAAAACAATTAGATTTGGTATATGGTCCGAAAACGTTTATATGTGGGTAGATTTTTTTAATTGGAGTCAGGGTTTTACATTCAACCAATGAGAAAATGCCACATGGTATTTGTATAAATTGTTTGTATTTAGTGTTGACTGTTAGTCATAAGGTAGAAATGGGCCCAAAAAATAGACGGCAGGTGCATTTTTAGACGGATAGGTGGACGAAGGGTATTTGTTGTCCTAAGCCAATAGTTTAGGGTTAGTTTTGATCCAATTGGGGAAGAAAATATCTTGGAAAAATCGCCTCTAGGTCTTCTAGTTTTGAAAATTTGAAAGAATAGCCAAAAATACCGTAATGGGACTGTTTTATCACTGGGCATCAGTGTTCATCGCGTTCGCGTGAACACTGACACGTTCTCGAAGAGATGCGCCTTAATGTCTTACGCGATCGCGAGAGGCTACACGCGTTCGCGAAGGTTTAGCCCCCCTGACCTCCGCGTTCGCGTGACAAGACTCGTGTAACCTCAAGTCCTCTACCCAGCTAGCTAACGCTTGTGAGCACGTGATTTTTGCCACGCTTAAATTACTCCTATAGAATTCATTTGAATTAGAATTTTTCTTTTAGTATTTGAATTTTTAGGAATTAATTGCATGATTTTGTGTTTTATTTGCATTTTGTGAGCATTTTTAGGTGTCACAAAAAAAAAAAAATTACAAAAAATAGCATACTTGCATTTAGGACCTAATTCTAGATTTTTATATTAATTAAATTGAAAATAAGAGAGAAAATGACAAAAAATAATCCTTTTACATTTTTTTGTTCCTTTAATTTCACTTTTGTTTAATTCTCTTTTTAAAATTAGGATCTAGTTTAATTCTAGGAAATTTAATTAGTTTCATATTAGAATTAAATTAGGTTTTAGCTATTTTTAATTTTGCATTTAATAAAATCCAAAATTCAAATAAATAAAAGAAAAGAGAAGCAAAAGAGAGATCAACATTGGGCCAATCTCCCTTAAGGAAATTTAATTAGTTTCATTTTAGAATTAAATTAGGTTTTAGCTATTTTTAATTTTGCATTTAATAAAATCCAAAATTCAAATAAATAAAAGAAAAGAGAAGCAAAAGAGAGATCAACATTGGGCCAATCTCCCTTAATCTGGTCAAGCCCAAGCCAAAATCTCCTTAAACCCGTCCAAAACCTGCAATCCAGCCCAAATATTGAACCCCAGACCCGGTCCAACCCCAGCCATACAAAAACGACCCCGTTTAGCTAATTTTAAATCCCAGCCGTCGAGGTTTCTGGATCGAACGGCTGGGAAGCTAGGATCTTCAGGTATAAAGCTGTCTGAACGCACCCCCTACCCCCTCTCATCGTCCCCACACACTCTCAGAGAACCCTTACCGTCTCCGCCGTCTGCCGCCGCCGGAAATCGTCTACGGCGGCGGCGAGTCCCCAAACCACCCCAGATTTACATCTGAGCATCCCTTCACCCCCCTCTTTCCAAAATCCCCGTTCATTTTCCATCAAATCGAACCCCAATTGTTCGAATTTCAAATCGAAAATCCAAACCCTAGCGCCGCCCTTGTTTCCTCCGGTGGCGGCGCAGCCCCAATCAACCCCAAAATCACACCCTTGAACCCTTATCACCTCCTCTCCACTAATCTATGCTCAATTTCTCTCAAAAGCCCCCCAAATTGTTCGAATCTTAGATTTAGGGCTTGCTGTCAAGGCCGTTTGATTTCCCAGGGTCGGCTTGTGTTCGAGGGGTTTTAAAATCGTGTTATGTGTTTGTTCTTGGTAAGAACAAACACATAATACTATTTGAAGACCAATTTCGAGATTAGGCGAGTTCGAAATCTCAAAAAAAAAAAAGTAAGTTTCCTTTCTATTTTTGTTTTGCGATTTTTAGTCTAGTTTTTGCATTGTCGATTTAGTTAATCCAGTTTTTGGTTCTTGTTCTTTAATCTTCACTTTTACTGATTAGTTTAGTTTAATTTGAGTTTTTCGGTTCATCCCTTCAGTATTCTTAGAATTAATGGCAATTCCGTTTCATTCATATTTGTGTATTTTGATTTTGATTCATGATTTTCTGTTAGCTTGTTTGGATATAACTGGATATTTCCGGCCTTGGTTAAGTAACCCTGATCATGTTGACCAAGTTAAGAGGGGTTAGGGTTAGTACAGCCTAGGTTAGTAATTTTGGAATTGAGTTAGGGGTAATATAGGTATTCTACGATGAAAGAATCTTGCAGTAACTGAATTGGAACCCCCTAGAACCTTCTAGATTGGGGTTTTAATTTAAAATTCAGGAACTGGGTAGTATTACTTGACCAACAAGGCATGAAATGAGGGGTTCAATTAGCTGAAAACAGAAAAATAAAAGGACCAAAGGCTAAAAAAACCTAAGGTCTGAGCTGCCCTAGTAACTTGCCTATAAAGGCAGTGTTACTTAGAGCTGAAGTCAGATTTTGGAAGCCTAAAAAATACTGAAAAGTTTCTGCAAACTGGAGGCAACCGAATTTCCAAAAAATTACTATTCCATTGAAGTTTTTTTAGGGTAATCTTAAAGCTCTAAGTCCTGAATTGAAGTTCTAGCTTACCTAAGGTGGAAGAATGGTTTGAATGTCCTTGTGTTTTGTTAGTCGAAGTTTCAGAAGTTCCTGGGGCCATTTTCAAATTGAATTTGATTCGTTCGAGCTTGGTTTTTGGGGTTTACTGGTGTTGTTCATTTGAAACTAACTACTGGGCTGCATAGTATCATTTCTGGGGTTTCGAAATTAATTCTAAATCGTTGCTGACTGCTGATTGCTACTGCTGACTCCCTCTTCCTTTTACTTTCCTTCATTTCCAAGTATTTGCTCAATCTCCAATGGCCAAAGGCTAAGGAAACTTGTAATTGAAGTTTATGATTTGAAATGAAAGGCTGATCTAGTTGCTCGGATTGCTTAAATTCCTGTTTATTCATGTGTATTGTTCATATGATAAATTGCTCATGTCAATTTCATGTTTAGCCTACTTATGTGCACGTTAGTTTACATGTGAGATTACATAGTAGCAGCATCTGAAATTTAATGAACTAAGACTTATGATGATTGTATAATGGGACTGTTTTCCTCTTACTGTGTTTGTTTGCTTTCAGTTATAGTATTTTGATTAGTTGGAATTCAAAAGGAAATGTTAGCTTGGAATTACAGTATTAGTATATATATGGCTTCATGTTTATCGACCTGGATCTCCTCTGTTGATCTGGTGATTTGAGTATCAAGGTCACTTATCTCGCATGATTTGCTTTCAGTTAAGTCAATAAGGAGGTGTATTTCAGGCTAGGTAGCTATTAGTACGTGAAATCATCTCAAAAGTCTTCTCTCAATGTCTTCTTCAATTTTAATTCATGTTTTTGTATAAATCAGAATTCAAATCTTGTCACTAGTTGCATCGTTACTTGTTCTAAAATCAGCTAGCATAGTAATACAAACTTCAATTTAATTCAAAGTGATGTCGGACTGCCTGGGCCATAATTTTGGGCCTAATTTGGCCCAGTCACAAGCGCTGCCTAGAACATTTAATTCTATTAGGGTAAAGGCTGGTACATATTTGGGCTGAAAGCCTAGTTTAATTTTTATTGAGCTCGTTTTATGGCCCAAAGCTCTGAACGATTGGTTTTAACAAAGCTAAAATGGTCTTTCTTTCCCATGGGCCGCTTCAGGATCCAACATGCCGAAGGTTTTAATTTACTCATTTAAGTTTTGGATGTGATGGCAGTCAATAAATTTGAATTATATATTTGGGGCCTTCCAAGCTAAGTAGCATGTTTGAATTAAGAGGTTTTCCTCTTGTTTAAATGTGGACTTGAGTTTGAGACCCGAATTCTTTGAATGATAGCTTACTAGTAATGTTAATTAATTAAGTTGCTTTAGAGACAAATAAATAAGAAATCTTAGTTTGCTTTAGGTTGGCCTTTAAATAATAAAAATGAGATGAGCCTCGCCAAACAAAATGCATAATTTGCGGGGCCCTCATTAAATGCTTAATTAAAAATACTTAGAATTTGGGGCGTGCCGTCTAGCGAATTTCACAGCCCTCCGCAAAGATAATAACCCGTTAGCCGCTTTAGGCGCGCTTTTAATAATTTTACCTTCCTAAATATGGGTGTGCATTTCATGCAACCCAAATCCAAATCCCAAAACGTTGAATAAGAATGTGTAGAGGATCCGGGTGCATTTTATGTGACGTGATCCAAAAACACGTTTTTAAACGACGTTCACTTTCGTAAAAAAATAATTAAAAACGGTAAATAATTATAAAATTGCACTATAGGTTGGAGCATGTAAAAAATTAGATTTTTAGCCATTTATAATAATTTAAGCGACCGTGCTAGAACCACGGGATCCGGGAGTGCCTAACACCTTCCCTCGGGTCAACAGAATTCCTTACACAAAATTTCTGGTTCGCAGACTCCAATTGGGAAGTCGACAATTTTCCTCGATTTGGGATTTAAATTAAACCGGTGACTTGGGACACCAAAAACCAATCCTATCCCAAGTGGCGACTCTAAAATAAATAAATAATCCCAATTCGAATAATGTCACTTTAAATGGAAAAACTCCCTTATACATTATCCTTCGGGGTAGGTGTGTAAAAAGGAGGTGTGACAGCTCTGGTGACTCTGCTGGGGACACGAACCCAGAATTTCGATTCAGGGCTCAAGAATTCGAGATTAGTACAATTGTTATATTTGGCTTTATCTGATTTTTCTACATGTTCCATGCTATATGTGCTAAATGTTTTACCGCTTTGATATTTGTTGAAATTGTATGTATAAACTGTCGCGTCCCTTCCTCTTTCTGAGTCTTCTACATCATGGAGAAGGGTGCACTTCGTGTAGCTTCTCTTCTGTTTAGAGTCTTTTCCCATTTAGAACGAGGTTTGGATAAGTTGCAAAGCCGGCGGAGCTTCTGTATCCCCGGTACGCTGCCTCCCCCTCGGCTCGAGTTGTCCGCTCGGGTAAGCCAGGTCTAGACCAATAAACCTAGGGTTAAACCTAGAAGAACCAAAAACTCATGCCGGATCCCTAGTAGGACGCTTGTTTGCATCATGTGAATTTGACTTAGGGGACTCAACACAGAGGTTGGGTCCATCTAGGACAGGTGACCTGAAATGAATTGACCATCCTGATGCATCTTACGTGCTACTTGCGCATTTATTTGCTCGGCTTTGCATGTTGACCGATTTGTCTAAATGAGTGAAAATTGTAAAAATAAGCAGTGATAGGACTAACTGAGGGTGACCATTTGTTTTGAAAAAACCCAATGCCCAATAAGTACCGAAATGCTACCGGATTTTTGAAAAATGAAAAAAAAAGTGAGAGAAGAGAAAAATAGGAAGAAAATTGTTGTTCAAAAATATATTTTTTTAATTTTGGCAACTCTGCACCGAACTACGCGGGTCTGATTCTCATCGGATGTGAGATACGTAGGCAAACCTCATCGGTTCCGACCCCAATTTTCAAAAAAATCCAAAAATATTTTCTTTTAGTTCCTTCATTAAAAATCTTTCTTTAGAAAATTCCAAAAAAAACAAAGAAAACAGTTTTTAAACTCAAAAAAATGGTTTCCTTCTTTCTAATGTTTTTCATGAAATAAAAAGAAAAAGCAATAAAAATCAAAATCCAAAAATATAGGTTTCCTTCATTTTGAAGTATTTTTCCAAAAAAAATCCAAAAAAAAGAAACAAAAATTCAAAAATACTCTTATTTTTTCTTTAGAAGTCTTTTTTTTGTAAATGTCAATAAAAAATTTGAAAAAAATTGAAGTCCACAAATATTTTTGCTTTTCCTTAGAAGTACTTTTATAAATAAATAAAAGCTCAGAAATTCAAAATATTTTTCTTAATGAAATCCCCCTTTCGAAAATTAAGAGGTTACATCCAAAATCCAAAAATATTTTCTTTTTTCCTTAGAAAAAGAGAAAACAAATAAAAATTCAAACAAAAATATTTTCTTTTTACTTTTGAAATTCCCAAAGTTCAAATCAAACAAAAGGAATTTTCAGAAGTTTTTCTTTCAAAAATAAAATCAAAATCAAAAATCCAAAACAAAATTCCTTTCTTCTTTTAAAGCATTTTTTTAGAAAATTCCAAAAGAAAAAAAAAAGAAATCAAAAAAAAATCAAAAATATTTTTTCTTTTGCCTTAAAGCTTCATGGTCTAAGTTTTATAAAAAGAAAAAAAAGAGTTAGTTTACTCCATTCCCAATCTGCCCGAACTACGCTGGTTTGATTCTCACCGGATGTGAGATACGTAGGCAACCCTCATCGGGTCCAACCTCCCTTTTGCAAAAATAGCCAAAAAATATCAAAATTTTAATTTTTTGTCAAAATAAGTCGGGTGATGCCATTCTT
>NW_017677836.1:24963-26735 GCF_001879085.1 Nicotiana attenuata
CCTTCATGGTAGCCTTTTTGGGAGTGGTAATTTGTCCAAGAAAAGATGGTCACATAGACCTTGGCCTAGTAGGGATGCTAGATGTTGCCATGAAAAAACCTACTAGCACAGTGGTTCCCCTGATTGTAGCAGAAATGTACCGAGCTCTGACCAAATGTCGGGAAGGGGAGAAATTCTTTCAAGGTTGCAATTTGCTCTTGCAATTGTGGATACAGGAACACCTCTGTCACCGCACAGGCTATATGAACTACGGTTTAACCGAGTTGAGCTGTATTGCAGAATTCGAGACCCGGATGACAGGTATTGAGTTCCCTGAGGGTACTGAGGCCTGGTCGTCATGTTTAAGATCCCTCACCGCAGATAAAGTTGAATGGGCTTATGGATGGCTTCCTGCTACTGAAGTTGTATACACATCAGCAGAGGTCTCTTATATTCTTTTGATGGGTATTCGAAGCATTCAGCCCTATGCTCCTTACCGAGTTTTGCGACAATTTGGAAGATTCCAGACGGTGCACAATGATGAAGACCTGAGTGGGCAAGTCATCGAGTTAGGCCCGAAAGCTGCATTCCCTGAAGGCAGAATCCGAAAGATATGGAATGAGTGCAGGTACCTTGAGCCAAAGACTATAGTACAGGACTGAGCCAGAGGTGAGGTAGATCCCAAATACTTGGTCTGGTTTGGTAAAAGATTTCAAATTCCTGAGAGACCTGCCAAAAGACCACATGTACAACAATTTACTAACGAAGCCCAAGTGCAATGGGATTGGTTGGCCAAGGAAAAGGAGTACAGGGCCCGAATAGGAGTATTGGAAAAACAGGTTCAGGAGCTTCGATTTGAAAACAGCCTGCAAGCTGCAGCTGATGAAGGTGATAAAAAGAAGTTGGCCCAGGAGAATGAAGCTCTCAAGGCCCAAATTCAGCAAATGAAAATAGATGCCAGGAATCGAGAAAGAAGTCTATCCGACGAGAGATTGATAAAAGGGTTAAAGAAGCAAGTCCTGGACTGTCAGGAAGAATTGGGAAAATCTTAGGGAAACATGGCAAGGCTTTGAGCACAATGGGCAAAGAAGACTGAGGAAAGAGCCCAGTTTGTACAACAAATGAAGAGAAATTATGAGGGAACCATTGCTAACATGAAGAGAAAAATGAATACTCTTGAAGAAAAGGCAGCTCGGCGGGACAAAGAATTTCAGGCCGAGAGGGAATAATGCTATGGGTTAATCGCTGAGATGGAAAAGGAAATAAAATTGTTACAAGACCTTCACTTCCAGGATTCTCAGGTACTAGAGGCTCGCACCCAACAGATGAGCCGGCTACTCCAAGAAAAGGGCCAAATCAGGGAAAGAATCAGAAACATTGCCAACTATATTATCATGAAGTGTCAGGCCGGTGAGCGGATGGGTCGTACCACGTTCTTTGCCTCCGTGATGATATTTGTTCGCCAGGTCATGAATGATCTGGATCAGTTGCAAAAGGGTCTTGCACGCAGGCCCGCGGCGATGCCGAGTGATGCCCCGCAGGCCCCAGGATTTGAAGCTTTGATGTATTCTTAAATAATCGAGTCTGTAGTTTTGCTTTTGAGTCTGGTTTTTATATTTTCCTCTTCCAAAAAAAGAAAACAAATAGTCTAGTAGCTTTGTAATCGCAGTTGTTATTAATGAAAATTTAAAAATTCCCAAAAACTGTTTCTTTATTTCTTGCACTTATGTTTGCATTTATTTGTAAGAACTACGCTTGGTCTGATTCATGCGGGGTCATGATACGTAGGCAAT
>NW_017677837.1:0-14324 GCF_001879085.1 Nicotiana attenuata
TTATACGCGAACGCGTATGCCTTCACGCGAACGCGATGACTCAACACCTGATCCTTCCGCGATCGCGAGGCCCAAGACGCGAACGCGAAGGCCAAAACACTGGTCCTGAAATTCCCTTCTACGCGTTCGTGACTCACCAACGCGAACGCGAAGACCAATTCTTCTGCAACAAAATAGCTGGAAACCTGCAATCTTCAAAGGCCAAAATTGGTCCGATTGACCATCCGAAATCATCCCGAGGCCCCCGGGACCTCAACCAAAAGCACCAACCCATCTTAATACATCATTCAAACTTGTTCCAATCAAAACACATCTAACAACGCTAAAATCATCAATTCTCACCGAATTCAAGCCTAAGTTTCTCAAAAACTTCCGAAATATGTAATTGATCAAAAAACCCGACCAAAACACCTCCGAATGACCTGAAATTTTGCACACACATCCAAAATCACCTAACGAAGCTACAGAAACTCTCGGAATTCCATTCCGACCCTCGGATAAAAATCTCACCTATCAACCGGAATTTGCCAAAATACTAACTTCGCCAATTCAAGCCTAATTCTACATCGGACCTCAAAAATCAATTCCGATCACACTCCTAAGTCACAAATCACCCTCCGAAGCTAACCAAGTCACCGGAAATCACATCCGAGCCCTCTAACTCATAAGTCAACATCCGGTTGACTTTTCCAGTTCAAACCTTCCTTAAAGAGACTAAGTGTCTTATTTCCATCTAAAACCAATCCAATTCAACTCACTCACCCGAGACTCTCATAATGAAACACAAGGAAGCAGAAAATGGGGGAAACGGGGCGGTAAATCACGTGACAACGGGCCGGGTCGTCACATCCTCCCCAACTAAAACACACGCTCGTCCTCGAGCGGGTCAAGAAACATACCTGAAGTCTCAAACAGCTGAGGATATCTGCTCCGCATCTCTCGCTCAGTCTCCCAAGTAGCTTCCTCCACGGAACAACCTCTCCACTACACCTTCACCGAAGCTATATCCTTTGATCTCAACTTTCGAACCTGACGACCCAAAATAGCCATTGGCTCCACATCATAGGTCAAATCATCATCCAACTGAACAGTGCTGAAATCCAATACATGAGACGGGTCCCCAACATACTTCCGGAGCATAAAAACATGAAATACCGGATGCACGCCTGACAAGCTGGGCGGCAAAGCAAGCTCATAAGCCACCTCCCCAATCCTCCTAAGTACCTCAAAAGGCCCAATAAACCGCAGACTCGGCTTCCCTTTCTTCCCAAACCGCATAACACCCTTCATAGGTGAAACCTTCAGCAATACCTTCTCACCAACCATATAAGACACATCTCGAACCTTCCGGTCCGCATAACTCTTCTGACGCGACTGTGCTGTACGAAGCCTCTCCTGAATCAGCTTCACCTTCTCTAAGGCATCCTGAACCTTCTTTGTTCCCAATAGCCTAGCCTCACCGGGCTCGAACCAACCAATAGGAGATCTACACCGGCTCCCATACAACGCCTCATACGGAGCCATCTGAATGCTCGATTGATAACTGTTGTTGTAGGCAATCTCTGCAAGCGGCAAAAACCCATCCCAAGAACCTCCAAAATCAATAACACAGGCACGCAACATATCCTCCGATATCTGAATAGTACGCTCGGACTGTCCGTCCGTCTGAGGATGAAACGCTGTGCTCAACTCCACCTGTGTACCCAACTCCCGCTGAAAAATCCTCCAGAACTGAGAAGTGAACTGAGTACCCCAATCTGAGATAATAGACACTGGAACCCTATGCAATCGGATAATCTCCCGGATAAAGATCCCTGCCAGTCGCTCCGAAGAATAGGTAGTACATACTGGAATGAAGTGCGCGGACTTGGTCAGCCGGTCCACAATCACCCAAATCGAATCGAACTTCTTCAAAGTCTGAGGGAGACCACTCACTAAATCCATAGTAATCCTCTCCCACTTCCACTCTGGAATAATCATCCGCTGAAGAACACCGCCCGGTCTCTGATGCTCATATTTTACCTGCTGGCAGTTGAGACACCGAGCCACAAACCCTACAATATCCTTCTTCATCCTCCTCCACCAATAGTGTTACCTCAGATCCTGATACATCTTCGCGGCACCCGGATGAATAGAATACCGCGAGCTGTGGGCCTCTTCCAATATCAACTCCCTAAGCCCATCCACAGTGGGCACACAAATCCGGCCCCGCATCCTCAACACGCCATCATCACCAATGGTCACATCCCTGGAATCATCATGCTGAACTCTGTCCATAAGGACAAGCAAATGCGGGTCATCATACTCGCGCTCTCTGATGCGATCATACAAGGAAGACCGAGAAACCACACGAGCCAACACCTGACTAGGCTCCAAAATATCTAATCTCACCATCCGATTGGCCAAAGCCTGGACATCAGCTGCAAAGGGCCTCTCCCCAACTGGAATATATGCCAAATTCCCCATACTAACCGCCTTTCGGCTCAAAGCATCAGCCACTACATTGGCCTTCCCCAGGTGATACAGAATGGTAATATCATAATCCTTGAGTAACTCTAGCCACCTCCGCTGCCTCAAATTAAGATCCTTTTGCTTGAATAGATGCTGAAGACTGCGATGATCAGTGAATACCTCGCAAGATACGCCATACAAGTAGTGCCTCCAAATCTTCAAAGCATGAACTATTGCAGCAAACTCCAAATCATGTACAGGGTAGTTCTTCTCGTGGGGCTTCAACTAGCGAGAAGCATATGCAATAACTCTACCCTCCTGCATCAATACCCATCCGATCCCAACTCTCGAAGCATCATAATATACAGTGTAAGAACCTGAAGTTGATGGCAAAACCAACACTGGAGCCGTGGTCAAAGCTGTCTTGAGCTTCTGAAAGCTCTCCTCGCACTCGTCCGACCATACAAATGGAGCACCCTTCTGCGTCAACTTGGTCAAGGGCGATGCAATAGAGGAAAATCCCTGAACAAACCGGCGATAATAACCTGCAACCCAAGGAAACTACAAATCTCTGTGGCTGAGGTCGGTCTAGGCCAACTCTGAATTGCCTCTATCTTCTTGGGTCGACCTGAATACCTTCGCTGGACACCACGTGCCCCAAGAAAGCTACTGACTGAGCCAAAACTCACACTTGGAGAACTTTGCATAAAGCTTCTCCTCCCTCAATCTCTGCAATACAACTCGCAATTGTTGTGCGTGCTCCTCCTGGCTATGCGAGTACACCAGAATATCATCAATGAAAACAATAACGAACGAATCCAGATGCGGCCGAAACACACTGTTCATCAAATGCATGAACGCTACTGGGGCATTAGTCGGCTCAAAGGACATAACAAGAAACCCATAGTGCCCATATCTAGTCCTGAAAGCAGTCTTCTTAATATCTGAATCCCTGATCTTCAACTGGTGATAGCCCGAACAGAGGTCAATCTTGGAGAACGCCCTCGCTCCCTAAAGCTGGTCAAATAAATCATCAATACGAGGGGGGATACTTGTTCTTCACTGTTACTTTGTTCATTTGCCTGTAGTCAATGCACATTCTCATGGTGCTATCTTTCTTCTTCACAAATAGAACTGGTGCACCCCACGGTGACACACTCGGCCGAATGAACCCCTTATCTAGGAGTTCCTGAAGCTGATCCTTTAATTCTTTCAACTCTGCTGGTGTCATACGATATGGCGAAATGGAAATGGGCTGAGTGCCCGGCACCAGGTCAATACCAAAATCAATGTCCCTGTCCGGCGGCATGCCCGGCAGGTCTGCAGGAAACACATCTGGAAACTCCCTCACAACCGGGATAGAATCAATGCTAGGAGTCTCGGCTCCCACATCCCTCACAAATGCCAAATATGAAAGACAACCCTTCCCAACCATACGCTGGGCCTTTAGGAATGAGATCACTCTACTAGGAACATAGTCAGTCACGCTACGCCACTCGATCCTCGGAACACCCGGTATAGCCAAGGTGAATGTCTTAGCATGACACGGAGATAGCCAGTCCATGCCCAAAATAACATCGAAATCCACCATGTTCAATAGCAGTAAATCAACTCGGGTCTCCAGACCCCCAATAGTCACCAAACACGACCGATATACATGGTCTACAACAATAGTATCCCCCACGGGGGTAGATACATGAACAGGTAAAGCAAGACACCCTCGGGTCGTACCCAAATGATGAGCAAAATATGAAGACACATAGGAATAGGTGGAACCGGGATCAAATAGGCATCTCTGTGGCAGACTGAAATAATACCTGTAATCACAGCATCCGAAGCAATAGCATCTGTCCTGCCCTGAAGAGCATAAAAGCGAGCCTGACCACCGCCCGATCGACCTGCACCTCAGGGGCGGCCCCTGGCTGCCTGACCCTCACCCCTAGCTGGCGGGGCGGGTGCTGAAGAAACTGGACCAGAAGATGAGGGCTGACCCCTCTGCTGAGATGAGCTAGCAGCACGACGAGGACACTCCCTCCGCATATGCCCAAACTCTCCACACTCATAGCAACTCCCGGGTGTTGGGAACTGAGACTGAAGGGAACCCCTCGCGCTAGAGTGACTAGCTGATGCACTCGGCCTGGAAGATTCCTGAGCAGACGGAGCACCAGACGAACTCTGTGCTGGAAGAGCGCTGAGAGATGGCTGACTCTGCTGAGAACCCTGATAACCACGACCTGAAGATCCTCCTCGATACTCGGGTCGAGCTGACTGAGCGGGCCTGAAAGAACGACCCCGACCCTGCTGGAACTGGCCCTCGAAGGAGCACCACTGTAACTACCAGGACCTCGAGGCCTCTTGGCCTCCCTCTCATCTCGATCCTGACGGCGAACCGCCTCAATCTCTCGGGCTATATCAACCACCTCCTCGAATGTGGCACCCAGCACTCGCTCCCTAGTCATAAGAACACGAAGAGAATAGGTTAGACCATCAACAAACCTCCGGATACGCTCATGATCCGTCGGAACCAACCAAACTGCATGACGAGACAACTCAGAAAATCTCATCTCATACTGGGACACTGTCATATCTCCCTGCCGTAACCCCTCAAACTGTCTGCGCAGCTCCTCTCTGCTAGACTGCGGTACATACTTCTCCGAGAAGAGAGTGGAGAACTCCTGCCAAGTTAAAGGTACTGCACCAACCGGCCTACGCCGCTCATACGCCTCCCACCAGGTGAAGGCAGCTCCAGTAAACTGAAAAGTAGTAAAAGCCACACCACTGGACTCAAGAATCCCCGCTGTACGGAGCATCCGCTGACATCTGTCGAGAAAACCCTCGGCATCCTCGCCCTCAGCTCCACTAAATGTCGGAGGCTGGAGTCTACCAAACCTCTCGAGGCGACGCTGCTCGTCCTTGGGCATAACTGGAACCCTGAACTCCTGCACTGCTACCACTGGCTGAGCTGGAGGTGCCTCTAGAGTCTGTAATCCCTTCACTACCTGCTCAGGTGTGCGAGCAGCGGGGGTCTGATTGCCTCCCTCGGCCTGTGAAGTAGCTGCTGCTGCTGTGGTAGCTGAAACCACCTGAGCCAGGCCCGTGCACACTGTCAAGATCTGAGCTAATGTCTCCTGAAGGCCAGGAATCACTATGGCATAGCCGGTGCCTGAGCTGGTACTGCTGGAGCCTGATCCGGAACTAGGGCAGTAGGTGGATCAATAGATGCTGCCCTCACTGCTCTGCCTTGGCCACGACCACGGCCGCGTCCACGGCCTCTGGTGGCCTCAGTAGGTGGCACTGCTGGTCGTCCGTCACGTCCGGTAGCTCGTGTCCTCACGATCTATGAGAGAATAGAATAAGGAGAAGTTTAGTATTCGGATCAACAAGTTCGCACGATAAGAATTTCAAGAATGTGGAGTTTTCCTAAAGGTTCTGCAGCCTCTCGAGGAGAAATACAGGCGTCCCCGTGCCGCTCCACGAGACTCTACTAAACCGGCTCATGGCTCGCGAGACCTAGTAACCTAGGCTCTGATACCAACTTGTCACGACCCCAACCCCGGTCGTGATGGCGCCCAACACAATGCTAGGCAAGCCCGACCAATTCAGCACTCTCAATCCCTCATATAGAGTTCATTACCAAGTAACATGGTTTAAATACAAAATTAACATGAATAGAAATTGCAATAGAAGATAAAATGTGCGGAAATCAAGGTAACATCACTACATAGCCCACCGATCCGGTGTCATGAGTCAAGAGCCTCTAATACAAGTCTGAGAAACAGCCTAAACAAGAGATAGTCTAAAATACTAAAAGTAAAGAGGATAGAGGGAGAAACCGGGTCTGCGGACGCCATGCAGCTACCTCGATGACTTCGTTGAAATCTGGACAGCAGAAATAGCTCGAACTACGCATCAGGGATACATGTAACTGCACACACGGTGCAGAGAGTAATGTGAGTACTCCGACCCAATGAGTAATAATAATAAATAATGGCTGACGAAAAGAAATCTCGTAAAAATACTAAGCAGTTCTATATCAAAGCAGTAAGGACATTTAAACAGCAACTAAATGAAGAAGTCAGGCAGAACCCTTTAAACCAGTACTCAACTCGTATACTTTTCACAATAATCGAAATCATAAATATACCGTTGTGGCATGCAGCCCGATCCGTAATAAATATATTGCTGCGGCGTGCAGCCCGATCCAATAATAAATATATCGCTGCGGCGTGCAGCCCGATGGGCTCCTATAGTCGATGCTCTTACTGGGGGTGTGCAGACTCCGGAGGGGCTCCTACAGCCCAAGCGCTATACTGCTGCGGCGTGCAGCCCGATCCATATAATATACTGCTGCGGCGTGCAGCCCGATCCATATAAGTATACTGCTGCGGCGTGCAGTCCAATCCATATATATATATATATATATATATATATACCTTGCTGCGGCATGCAGCCCGATCCATAACATATCGGTCAACCTCACTATTGGGTTCTCAACCCCTCTCAGTCAATATAACCTTCGCCCCTCGGGCATACTATGATAAGATAGGGATCCCAGCCCACATATTACTCTCATTTTGGTTTAGCTATTTCAAAAGCCAGTTCATATTATATTAAACAGTTAGAGACATGACTGAGGGTATGATTTTTAACAAGTAAAGTGAGGTCAATCAGTACAATGCCCCTAAGGGTTCTACAGGTCGGCACAAGGCCCCAAACATGGCAACTAGCCCAGACTATAATGATATTAGCTAAGTTTAAGTCAAAAATACAGTAGAAACATCGATCGGGATGGACCAAGTCCAAATCCCCAGTTGAAATGGACCCCACGCTCAACATGCAGCGTGTGTCTCACCTCAATATAGCACTACGTTGTGCAAATCCGAGGTTTCAAACCCTCAGGACATCATTTATAACCATTACTCACCTCAAGCCGGCCAAAATCCTAGCTCGCTATGCCCTTGCCTCGCAAATCAACCTCCTCGCGCGTCGAATCTGGCCAAAGCCACAACAAATACGTTACAATAGGCTTAGGGAATATAACCCAATCGAAAAGACTCGAAAAAACATCGAAATTCACGAAATTGGCAAAACCCGAGCCACGGGCCCGCTTCTCAAAAAATCAGAAAATCAACGTCACCGGATTCCTTATCTCGCCACGAGTCTATACATATCAAAATCGGAGTCCATTTGACCCCTCAAATTCCACTTTGAAATACCAAATTCTCAAGCCCTAGCATTACCCTCTTTTGATAAATTTCCACAAATTTCCACGTTAATTCTACCATTAAATCACGTATTTAGGTCAAGGAACTCACCTCCAATCACACCTAGTCGAAATCCCCTTCAATTTCCGTCGAAGAGTTCTCAAGGTCGATCAAAAATGGTGGAAATGAACTTAAGCTCGTCGAACAAAATGAGCTTTAAAACCCTTCTCTGAACAGTGATTTTCGCATCTGCGGTTCTTTTACCGCATTTGCGGCTACCGCTTCTGCGGTTATACCTCTGCTTCTGCGGATCTTCATTAAGTCCACGACCGCTTCTGCGGTCCTCTCTCCACATTTGCGGATCCCGCTTCTGCGGATACCTGTCCGCTTCTGCGAAAATACCAAGGCCACGCCAATTCGCTTCTGCGACTCATCTGCCGCATCTGCGGCATCGCAGATGCGGCCCCAAGCCCGCACCTGCGGAAACAGCAAACCTTCCAAGAACTCGCACCTGTGTACCTTCCTTCCGCACCTGCGCAACCGCATCTGCGGTTCCTTTTCCGCAGATGCGGAAATACCAGAAACCAGGCACACCAGCAATCTCATAAGTCCAAATTTCACCCCAATGGCCATCCGAAATCACCCCGAGGCCCCCGGGACCTTAACCAAAAGTGCCAACACATCCTAAAACATCATTAAAACTTTCTCCAATCATCAAAACACCACAATTAGCACCAAAACCCTAAAATTACATCGGATTCAAGCCTAAGTTCTTCTAAAACTTCCGAATTACGCATTTGATCAAAAACCCAACCAAAACACCTCCGAATGATCTGAAATTTTGTACACACATCCAAAATCACCTAACGAAGTTACAGCAACTCTCGGAATCCCATTCCGATCCTCGGATCAAAATCTCACCTATCAACCGGAATTCGCCAAAATACTAACTTCGCCAATTCAAGCCTAATTCTACATCGGACCTCCAAAATCACTTCCGATCACACTCCTAAGTCAAAAATCATCCCCCGAAGCTAACCAAATCACCGAAAATCACATCCGAGCCCTCTAACTCACAAGTCAACATCCGGTTGACTTTTCTAATACAAACCTTCCTTAAAGAGACGATGTGTCTCATTTCCACCCAAAACCAATCCAAATCGACTCATTCACTCAGGACTCTTATAATAAAACATAAGGAAGAAGAAAATGGGGTAAACGGGGCGGTAAATCACGTGACGACGGGCCGGGTCGTCACATCCTCCCCAACTAAAACGAACGCTCGTCCTCGAGCGGGTCAAGAAACATACCTGAAGTCTCAAACAGGTGAGAATATCTGCTCCGCATCTCCCGCTCGGTCTCCCAAGTAGCCTCCTCCACGGGCCGACCTCTCCACTGCACCTTTACCGAAGCTATATCCTTTGATCTCAACTTTCGAACCTGACGACCCAAAATAGCCACTGGCTCCACATCATAGGTCAAATCATCATCCAACTGAACAGTGCTGAAATCCAATGCATGAGACGGGTCCCCAACATACTTCCGGAGCATAGATACATGAAATACCGGATGCACGCCTGACAAGCTGGGTGGCAAAGCAAGCCCATAAGCCACCTCCCCAATCCTCCTAAGTACCTCAAAAGGTCCAATAAATCGCGGACTCAACTTCCCTTTCTTCCCAAACCGCATAACACCCTTCATGGGCGAAACCTTCAGCAAGACCTTCTCACCAACCATATAAGACACATCTCGAACCTTCCGGTCCGCATAACTCTTCTGACGCGACTGAGCTGTACGAAGCCTCTCTTGAATCAGCTTCACCTTTTCCAAGGCATCCTGAACCATCTCTGTCCCCAATAGCCTAGCCTCACAGGGCTCGAACCAACCAACAGGAGATCTACACCGCCTCCCATACAACGCCTCATACGGAGCCATCTAAATGCTCGATTGATAACTGTTGTTGTAGGCAAACTCTGCAAGCGGCAAAAACTCATCCCAAGAACCCCCGAAATCAATAACACAGGCACGCATCATGTCCTCCAATATCTAAATAGTACGCTCGGACTGCCCGTCCGTCTGAGGACGAAACGCTGTGCTCAGCTCCACCTGTGTACCCAACTCCCGCTGAAAAGTCTTCCAGAACTGAGAACCCCATGCAATCGGACAATCTCCCGGAAAAAGATCCCTGCCAGCCGCTCCAAAGAATAGGTAGTACATACTGGAATGAAGTGCGCGGACTTGGTCAGTCGGTCCACAATCACTCAAATCGAATCGAACTTCTTCAAAGTTCGAGGGAGACCACTCACAAAATCCATAGTAATCCTCTCCACTTTCACTCTGGAATAATCATTCGCTGAAGTACACCGCCCGGCCTCTGATGTTCGTACTTTACCTGCTGACAGTTGAGACACCGAGCTACAAACCCTACTATATCCTTCTTCATCTTTCTCCACCAATAGTGTTGCCTCAAATCCTGATACATCTTCGCGGCACCCGGATGAATGGAATACCGCGAGCTGTGGGTCTCCTCCAATATCAACTCCCGAAGCCCATCCACATTGGGCACACAAATCCGGCCCTGCATCCTCAACACGCCATCATCACCAATGGTCACATCCCTGGCATCATCATGCTGAACCCTGTCCTTAAGGACAAGCAAATGCGGATCATCATACTGGCGCTCTCTGATGCGATCATACAAGGAAGACCGAGAAACCACACAAGCCAACACCCGATTAGGCTCCGAAATATCTAATCTCACCATCCAATTGGCCAAATCCTGGACATCAACTGCAAAGGGCCTCTCCTCAACTAGAATATACGCCAAACTCCCCATACTAACCGCCTTTCGGCTCAAAGCATCGGCCACTATATTGGCCTTCCCCGGGTGATACAGAATAGTAATATCATAATCCTTGAGTAACTCTAGACACCTCCGCTGCCTCAAATTAAGATCCTTTTGCTTGAATAGATGCTGAAGACTGCGATGATCAGTGAATACCTCGCAAGATACGCTATACAAGTAGTGCCTCAAAATCTTCAAAGCATGAACTATAGCAGCCAACTCCAAATCATGTACATGGTAGTTCTTCTCGTGGGGCTTCAACTGGCGAGAAGCATATGCAATAACTCTACCCTCCTGCATCAATACACATCCGATCCTAACTCTCGAAGCATCACAATATACAGTGTAAGAACCTGAAGCTGATGGCAAAACCAACACTGGAGCCGTGGTCAAAGCTGTGTTGAGCTTCTGAAAGCTCTCCTCGCACTCGTCCGACCATACAAATGGAGCACCCTTCTGCGTCAACTTGGTCAAGGGCGATGCAATAGAGGAAAATCCCTGAAAAAACCGGCGATAATAACCTGCCAACCCAAGGAAACTACGAATCTCCATGGTTGAGGTCGGTCTAGGCCAACTCTGAGCCGCCTCTATCTTCTTCGGGTCGACCTGAATACCCTCGCTGGACACCACGTGCCCCAAGTAAGCTACTGAGCTGAGCCAAAACTCACACGTGGAGAACTTTGCATAAAGCTTCTCCTCCCTCAATCTCTGCAATACAACTCGCAAATGCTGTGCGTGCTCCTCCTAGCTATGCGAGTACACCAGAATATCATCAATAAAAACAATAACGAACGAATCCAGATACGGCCGAAACACACTGTTCATCAAATGCATGAACGCTGTTGGGGCATTAGTCAGCCCAAAGGACATAACAAGAAACTCATAGTGCCTATATCTAGTCCTGAAAGCAGTCTTCATAATATCCGAATCCCTGATCTTCAACTGGTGATAGCCCGAACGGAGGTCAATCTTGGAGAACACCCTCGCTCTCTGAAGCTGGTCAAATAAATCATCAATACGAGGCAGGGGGTACTTGTTCTTCACTGTTACTTTGTTCAATTGCCTGTAGTCAATGCACATCCTCATGGTGCCATCTTTCTTCTTCACAAATAGAACCGGTGCACCCCACGGTGACACACTCGGCCAAATGAACCCCTTATGTAGGAGTTCCTGAAGCTGATCCTTTAATTCTTTCAACTCTGCTGGTGCCATACGATATGGCGGAATGGAAATGGGCTGAGTAGCCGGCACCAGGTCAATACCAAAATCAATGTCCCTGTCTGGCAGCATGCCCGGCAGGTCTGCAGGAAACACATCTGGAAACTCCCTCACAACCGGGACAGAATCAATGCTAGGAGTCTCGGCTCCCACATCCCTCACAAATGCCAAATATGAAAGACAACCCTTCCCAACCATACGCTGGGCCTTTAGGAATGAGATCACCCTACTAGGAACATAGTCAGTCACGCCACGCCACTCGATCCTCGGAACACCTGGTATAGCCAAGGTGACTGTCTTAGCACGACAGTCTAGAATAGCGTGACACGGAGATAGCCAGTCCATGCCCAAAATAACATCGAAATCCACCATGCTCAATAGCAGTAAATCAACTCGGGTCTTCAGACCCCCAATAGTCACCAAACATGACCGATATACATGGTCTACAACAATAGTATCCCCCACCGGGGTAGATACATGAACATGTAAAGCAAGATACCCTCGGGTGGTACCTAAATGATGAGCAAAATATGAAGACACATAGGAATAGGTGGAACCGGGATCAAATAAGGCTGAGGCATCTCTGTGGCAGACTGAAATAATACCTGTAATCACAGCATCAGAAGCAATAGCACATGTCCTTCCCTGAAGAGCATAAAAGCGAGCCTGACCACCGCCCGATCGACCTGCACCTCTGGGGCGGCCCCTGGCTGCCTGACCCTCACCCCTAGCTGGCGGGGCGGGTGCTGAAGAAACTGGACCAGAAGATGAGGGCTGACCCCTCTGCTGAGATGAGCTAGTAGCACGACGAGGACACTCCATCCGCATATGCCCGAACTCTCCACACTCATAGCAACTCCCGGGTGCTGGGAACTGGGACTGAAGGGAACCCCTCGCGCCAGAGTGACTAGCTGATGCACTCGGCCTGGAAGAACCCTGAGCAGACGGAGCACGAGACGAACTCTGTGCTGGAAGAGCGCTGAGAGATGGCTGACTCTTGTGAGAACCCTGATAACCACGACCTGAAGATCCTCCTCGATACTCGGGTCGAGCTGACTGAGCGGGCCTGAAAGAACGATCCCGACCCTGCTGGAACTGGCCTCTCGAAGGAGCACCACTGTAACTACCAGAACCTCGAGGCCTCTTGGCCTCCCTCTCATCTCGATCCTGACGGCGAACCGCCTCAATCTCTCGGGCTATATCAACCACCTCCTCCAATGTGGCACCCAGCACTCGCTCCCTAGTCATAAGAACACGAAGAGGATAGGTGAGACCATCAACAAACCTCCGGATACGCTCACGATCCGTCGGAACCAACCAAACTGCATGACGAGACAACTCAGAAAATCTCATCTCATACTGGGACACTGCCATATCTCCCTACCGTAACCCCTCAAACTGTCTGCGTAGCTCCTCTCTGCGAGACTGTGGTACATACTTCTCCAAGAAGAGAGTGGAGAACTCCTGCCAAGTCAAAGGTGCTGCACCAACCGGCCTACGCCGCTCATACGCCTCCCACCAAGTGAAGGCAGCTCCAGTAAACTGAAAAGTAGTAAAAGCCACACCACTGGACTCAAGAGTCCCCGCTGTACGGAGCATCCGCTGACATCTGTCGAGAAAACCTGGGCATCCTCGCCCTCAGCTCCACTAAATGTCAGAGGCTGGAGTCTACCAAACCTCTCGAGGCGACGCTGCTCGTCCTCGGGCATAACTGGAACCCTGAACTCCTGTACTGGTACCACTGGCTGAGCTGGAGGTGCCTCTGGAGTCTGTAATCCCTGCACTACCTGCTCAGGTGTGCGAGCAGCGGGGGTCTGATTGCCTCCCCCGGCCTGTGAAGTAGCTGCTGCTGCTGTGGTGGCTGAAACCACCTGAGCCAGGCCCGTGCACACTGTCAAGATCTGAGCTAATGTCTCCTGAAGGCCCGGAATCACTATGGGCACAGCCGGTGCCTGAGCTGGTACTGCTGGAACCTGATCCGGAACTGGGGTAGCTGGTGGATCAATAGGTGTTGCCCTCGCTGCTCTGCCTCGGCCAAGACCACGACCGCGTCCAGGGCCTCTGGTGGCCTCAGTAGGTGGCACGNGCGGGCTCCTGATTACCAACACTTGAACTGCTTCCCTTCGTTCTCCAGGTGGGCTCCTGATTACCAACACTTGAATTGCTCCTTTCCTTCGTTCTTCAGGTGGGCTCCTGGTTACCAACACTTGAATTGCTGCTTCCCTTAGTTCTCTAGGCGGGCTCCGGATTACCAACACTTGAATTGCTACTTCCCTTCGTTCTCCAGGTGGGCTCCTGATTACCCACACTTGAATTGCTGCTTCCCTTCGTTCTCCAGGCGGGCTCCTGATTACCAACACTTGAACTGCTTCCCTTCGTTCTCCAGGAAGGCTCCTGATTACCAACACTTAAATTGCTGCTTCCCTCCGTTCTTCTAGTGGGCTCCTGATTACCAACACTTGAATTGCTGCTTCCCTTAGTTCTCCAAGCGGGCTCCTGATTACCAACACTTGTACTGCTTCCCTTCGTTCTCAAGGTGGGCTCCTGATTACCAACACTTAAACAGGTTCCCTTCGTTCTTCAGGCGAGCACCTTATTACCAACAC
>NW_017677837.1:20575-26731 GCF_001879085.1 Nicotiana attenuata
GTGTTATTTGTTCATATTGTTGATTCCCTTGCCGGGATGTATTTGTTCATATTGTTGGCTCGGGATACCAAGAGATCCCCAGCACATATATTGAGGATACCAAGAGATCCTCAGGATACCAAGAGATCCCCAGCACATATATTGAGGATACCAAGAGATCCTCGGGATACCAAAAGATCCCCAGCACATATATTGAGTATACTAAGAGATCCTCGGGATACCAAGAGATCCCCAGCACATACATTGAGGATACCAAGAGATCCTCGGGATACCAAGAGATCCCTAGCTCATATACTGAGGATACTGAGAGATCCCCCAAGTACTTACGTTTGGGAAAACGGGACGGGATCCCGGGAGATCCCCTGTCGATATTCTATGAGTGTAAAAGCACGAAGGGTGATGCTGTACACTTTCTGTTTGTTGTGTGTATTTGTTGTTATCAATTCAAGTGTTTTAACGGGTTAGATTTACTTACTGCTTTGATTCTTTGTGTTGGAACCCATAGTGTTGTCAATACCTCGCCGTATATATATACATATATTTCAATACTTCAAACTTCAGAAATTTTTCTACATTTTTGACTCATTTAGTTTCGCAACTAAATTTTTCCTTAAATCGTTTGAGATTGTATTCTACTTAAAAGGAACTTCTACTAAGTTATAAATTCTTAAATCCCATGGTATAGGTAATAATTCATTCGATGTTGTATTCTAATCAAAATGGTACTTTCTTTATTCAAATGATTTCTAAAAATAACTTCATCTTTTCTCGCTGGCTTTCCTAATCAGTTTAGAATTTGTAATTTACTTATATTAGGTAAATGAGACTTCTCGAACATCGTGAGCGCATTTATACGGACATTATGTATTGTAGAGCATGTGGATTTCTTTTGTTAAGAGTGAGATGGAAAATATGGGAGCACAAGGTGCCATGTGTGCTGAAGGTCCGGAAGTTGAGATTATGATATGAGAAACCGTGGATTGAGATGGTCAGGTTTGAGTTTAGGCATGATGTGAGTGACTGAGTTGGCATTGCCTTCTTTATTGGATACATTCTTACTTGTCTCTGTTCCTGTTATGTCAGTGTTGATTTACTTGGTTATCTGATATACTTGGCGTCGTTCGTTACTACTCGTGTTTCCCTTTTATTGTTCCTACTGTTTGTATTTTGATTTCTCTCTGCTGTTGATATTACCTTGTTATCTTTATCTCGATATTTTACTAACATATCCTGTTCATTTCATTTGACCAGTAGTTGTCTTGACTGTTCCTCGTCACTACTCCATCAAGGTTAGTCTTGATACTTACTGGGCAACGCTGTGGCGTGCTCATACTACACTTCTGCACATTTTTTTTGTGCAGATCCAGGTATTGTTCGCTAGTAGCTGTGCGGATTCTTGCCGAGGAGACTCAAGGTAGTCCTGCTGCTGCGTTCGCAGGCTTCGGAGTCACCTTCCATTTTATATTCTCACTGCTGTACTTACTTCCATACAGTTGTGTTTAGAAATGGTAGCGAAAATTCTGTAGAGCTTATGAATTGTACTACCGGGTTTTGGGAAGATGTTCATTGTATTAGGGATTTATTTCAGAAGGATTTTAGATGTTATTATTCATTATTGTTATTCCGCAATTATTAGGCTTACCTAGTCCTTAAGACTAGGTGCCATCACGAAACCCAACGGAGGGAAAAATTGGGCCGTGACATAAATAAACCAATTCTAATGCATGAAAATAGATTTCCCATTGTTTTCCCCAAAAAAAGTCAAAAATCGACCCTGGGCCCGCTTGGTGAAAACCCAAAGTTCGAACCAAAACCCTACCACTCATTCCCCACGATCTCAAATATATAATTTATTTTGAATTCGGTCCTCAAATCGAGGTCCAAATCCCCAAAAATTGAAAATCCTATGTTCTACCCAAAAACACCTAATTTCCCCGTGAAAACCCTTGATTTTGAAATGAAATCATGTAAAAAGATGGATTAGATTGAAAGAAATGAGTTAGAAATGACTTGCTAATGATTTGGAAGAGTATGTGCCTTTGAAAAATCACCCGAAGATGTTTTAGGGTTTGAAGAGTTATAAAAATGGTTGAAATCCCGTCAAAATTTCATTTGGCAGGTTTCTGGTGTCGCAATTGCAACCAGGGGTTCGCAATTGCGAACCCTGAGAATTTCTGCTAGCTTTGCAAATGCAAAGAACTGTTGCATTTGTGACCCTGACCAATTTCTTTCAACTTCCCAATTGCGAAGCAGGGGTCGCATTTGCGATGAAAGGCCTGCCCAGGCTTGGTTCGCAATTGCAACAATTTGGTCGCATTTCCCAAGCCTGACCACTTCGCATTTTCCTAAGTCCAATTTCACTCCGTGGCCTATCCAAAAACTCACCCGAGCCCTCGGGGCTCCAAACCAATCATGCACGCAAGTCTAAAAACATTATACGGACTTGCTCGTGCGATCAAATCATCAAAATAATATCAACAACTATGAATTATACCTCAAATTCGTGAAATCACTCAAGAACATTGAAATTTCTATATTCTCAACTATAGGTCCGTTTTATACCAAACGAACTCCGATTCTTACCAAATTCCACAGATTCAATCAAATTATTATTTTAAACTTGTACGGGCTCCGGAACCAAGATACGGGCCCGATACCATCAAGAAATTACATCAATTCACTTCTAAAAGCCTTTATATTTTCCAGCAAACAATTTTCTTTAAAAATTCTTTTCTTGGGCTTGGGACCTCGGAATTCCATTCCGGGTGTACGCCCAAGTCCCATATTTTACTACGGACCCTACGCGACCGTCGAATCACGGGTCTGGGTCCTTTACCAAGAATATTGACCAAAGTCAACTTTAATCAATTTTAAAGGCCACTTTCATTATATTTCTAAAATTTCACATAAAGGCTTTCCGGAAACGCGCCCGGACTGCGCATGCAAATCGAGGTGAGGCAAAAGGAGTTTTTCAAGGCCTCGGAATGTAGTTTTGACTTCTAAAACAAGAGATGACCTTTAGGGTCATCACATTCTCCACCTCTAAAACGACCATTCGTCCTTGAACGGACATAGAAAAGTACCTGAGTCGGTGAAAAGATGAGGATAACGGCTCCGCATATCCAACTCGGACTCCCAGGTCGCTGCCTCAACAGGCTGACCCCTCCACTGAACACGAACCAAAGGAAAACTCTTCGATCTCAGCTAATGAACCTGTCGATCTAGAATAGCTACCGGCTCCTCCTCGTATGACAAGTCCTTGTCCAACTGGACAGTGCTCAAGTCTAACACGTGGGATGGATCGCTGTGATACTTCCGAAGCATGGACACATGAAACACTAGATGCACGGCTGATAAACTCGGCGGCAACGCAAGTATGTAAGCCACCTCACCCACTTGATCAAGAATCTCAAAAGGACTAATGAATGTAGGGTTTAGCTTGCCCTTCTTTCCAAATCTCATCACGCCTTTCATAGGCGACACTCGAAGCAACACCCGCTCGTCGACCATGAATGCCATATCACAAACCTTACGATCGACATAACTCTTTTGCCTGGACCGAGCTATACGAAGCATATCCTGAATGATCTTAAGCTTGTCCAGGGCATCCTGCACCAAATCCGTACCCAACAGCCGAGCCTCTCTCGGCTCAAACCACCCAACTGGCGATTGACACCGTCTACCATATAATGCCTCATAGGGGGCCATCTGGATGCTCAACCGGTAGCTGTTGTTGTAGGCAAACTCCGCTAATGGCAAGAACTGATCCCAGGAACCTCCAAAGTCAATAACACATGCTCGGAACATATCCTCCAAAATCTGAATAGTACGCTCGGACTGTCCATCCGTCTGAGGATGAAATGTTGTGCTCAACTCGACCCAAGTGCCAACTCATGTTGAATTTCCCTCTAGTAATGCGAGGTAAACTGCGTACCTCGGTTAGAAATAATAGACACAGGCACACCATGAAGACGTACAATCTGCCGGATATACATCCAAGCTAACCTCCCTGAAGAATAGGAGACTGCCATAGGAATGAAATGCGCTGACTTGGTCAGCCTATCAACAATAACCCATATCGCGTCGAACTTCCTCTGAGTCCGTGGGAGTCCAACAACGAAGTCCATAGTGATACGCTCCCACTTCCACTCAGGAATCTCAATCTTCTGGAACAAACCACCAGGTCTCTGATGCTCGTACTTTACCTGTTGACAATTTAAACACCGAGCTACATACGAAACAAAATCCTTCTTCATCCTCCTCCACCAATAATGCTACCGCAAGTCCTGATACATCTTAGTGGCGCCCGGATGAATAGAATACCGGGAACTATGGGCCTCCTCTAGAATCAACTCACGAAGTCCATCCACATTAGGCACACAAATACGACCCTGCATCCTCAAAACTCCATCATCTCCAACTGTAAACTGCTTGGCACCCCCTTGCCGCATCGTGTCTCTAAGGACAAGAAAATGAGGATCATCATACTGTCGATCTCGGATACGCTCAAATAATGAAGAACGAGCGAGCTGCAAGCTAGCACACGGCTGGGCTCAGAAACATTCTACCTCTCGAACTGATTGGCTAAAGCCTGAACATCCAAAGCAAGTGATCTCTCACCGACCGGAATATACACAAGACTGCCCATACTGGCTGACTTCCTACTCAAAGCATCGGCCACTATATTCGCCTTTCCCGGATGATACAACTTGGTGATATCATAGTCTTTCAAAAGCTCCAACCACCTTCTCTGCCTCAAATTGAGCTCCTTCTGCTTGAACAAATACTGCAAACTCTTATGATCAGTGAGCACCTCATATGACACGCCATATAAGTAATGCCTCCAAATCTTCAGTGCGTGGACAATGGCTGCTAGATCTAAATTATGAACTGGATAATTCTTCTCGTGAATCTTCAACTGACGCGAAGCATATGCTATAACCTTGCCATTCTGCATCAACACCGCACCAAGTCCAATACGAGATGCGTCACAATACACTATATAAGGCCCTGAACCCGTAGGCAATACCAACACCGGCGCCGTAGTCAAATTTATCTTGAGCTTCTGGAAGCTCGCCTCGTACTCGTCCGACCACCTGAACTGGGCATCCTTCTGGGTTAACCTAGTCATCGGAGCTTCTATAGATGAAAACCCCTCCACAAACCGACGGTAATAACCTACGAATCCCAAGAAACTCTGGATCTCTATAGCTGATGTGGGTCGAGGCCAGTTCTTGACTACCTCAATCTTCTTCGGATCCACCTGAATACCCTCTGCTGATACGACGTGGCCCAAGAATGCAATGTAACTCAACCAAAACTCGCACTTCGAAAACATGGCATACAACTGACTGTCTCTCAGAGTCTGAAGAATGACTCGAAGATGCTGCTCGTGCTCTTCCCGGCTGTGGGAATAGATCAAAATATAGTCAATGAAGACAATCATGAAGGAATCCAAATAAGGCCTGAACACTCGGTTCATCAAATCCATGAATGTTGCTGGGGCATTTGTCAACCCAAACGACATCACTAAAAACTCATAATGCCCGTACCGAGTGCGAAAAGCTGTCTTAGGGACATCGGATGCCCTAATCCTCAACTGATGGTAGCCAGATCTCAAATCAATCTTCGAAAACACTTTGGCACCCTGAAGCTGGTCAAACAAATCATCAATCCTCAGAAATGGATACTTGTTCTTGATGTTGACCTTGTTCAACTGCCGATAATCAATACACATCCTCATCGATCCATCCTTCTTCTTAACAAACAATACCGGCGCACCCCAGGGCAAGACACTAGGTCTAATGAAGCCCTTATCAAACAGGTCCTGCAACTGCTCATTCAACTTCTTCAACTCTGGCGGGGCCATACGATATGGCGGAATAGAAATGGGCTGAGTGCCCGGAGCCAAAACAATGGAAAAGTCGATATTCCTGTCGGGTGGCATCCCCGGCAGGTCTGAAGGAAATACCTCTTGGAACTCACGAACAACGGGCACAGAATCTATAGAAGGAACCTCGGCGCTAGAACCGTGAACATAAGCCAAATAAGCCAAACATCCCTTATCAACCTTACGTTGAGCCTTCATATATGAGATAACCCTGCTGGTAGAATGACTAGGAGTCCCTCTCCACTCCAAACGAGGCAACCCCGGCA